>NC_056737.1:1406669543-1406692043 GCF_019279795.1 Protopterus annectens
TCTAAAAACAAAAAATAATCCTTGTTTTCCTCCCTCTCCTCGACTAGTTTTGACAAGTTTACAGGCTTTGCTGTATTTTGGGCTGTGGTGTAGTTCCTGTGTTGTCCATTACCTTACTTGGATAAGAAGGAAGTTTCTTTGCTCACCAGTTGGAGTGGGGAGCCTTGAGCAGCCTATCTGTCCCTGAAGGAGTGACCTCAGCACAAGAGCTGTAGTAATTGGTTGTTTTGGACCATTTCTAGCTCTTTTGAAGTTCCCTGTTTAAAATCCGCATTAGCGCGGCTTTGCGCGATTATGCGCCTAGCGCAGTGCCGGTTAAACCTTTCCTGGCTCCGCCAAGTCTGCTTTTCAAATTTTCCCTTAGAAAGCTCTACTTTTAGAATAACCAGTCTACTTGTTATATTATAAGCATAGCTCTTGTTCTCAAAGCTTCTCTTCTAAGCAGGCACTCTCAAACTCAAGTAGCACTCCATCCACCTACCACCCCAACCACTTCCCTTAAAGACACAGCACTCTCTTATAATCTAGCATGTCGAGTGGTAGATTGCTAGCATCTTCTCCTGCTCAGCTGGTTAATCTGGGAATCTTGAGACAATGCTATAATTGTCTCATGTACACAGACAACCCTCTCCTCCTCCCAACAAACACAAATACATGTGAGAGATGCAACTATATCCAAACTGGAGGCTGAACTCTCTCAACTTAGGACTGGCAAGACCAGACAGGAGGAGAAGGTAACCACACACACAACAAACCCAGTCACACATAGACCTACCCCAACAGCAAATCAAGCACATAATAACACAAAAACATACTCAGAGGCTCTATTAAAAAACTTACCAAAACAACAGAGGCTTCCAAAGCAGACACCCAAAAATCCACCACCTCAAAACGTAATGCATGCAACACATACTTCAATAAATTGGTGTGTCAATAAATCACAGCCCTTAAGGCCAAACACTATGCCTGATACACTAGTGATAGGTGACTCTATAGTAAGACACACTGACGTCCCACTTACCAGGCTGAGCAAGGAGAGGGTAATGGTAAGCTGCCTATCAGGGGCTAGGATTTGCCATATAACACACGCACTCAGGTCACTCAAAAGCACGTACAAATATGACTCCGTCATTGTCCATGCCGGCGTGAATGACCTCAGAAGTACCTCCTTGGACTACATGAAAAGAGACATAGAGGAGCTCCCTGATTATGTAGCCCAGGCTGGTATGACCCTGACCCTGAGCAGCATCCTGCCCTCACCAAGAATGATGCACCAATACAAAGACAAGATGATCAGCTTTAATAATTGGCTCAATTACTGGTGTCATTCTAGGGGGATCCAGTGTCTGTCTGCTTGGGATGACATGCTGAACAAGCCACGCAGCTTCGCAAGGGACGGCTTGCACCTGTAACCACTGGGCTTTCGGATATTGGCTAAGGCTCTTGCCACCCCCATAGTGACTTTTTTAGGCAAGGCTCAAAAGACGAACCCAACTCCTTAGAAAACAAAAAATGGAAAAAAATTAAGGGTAATGTTGCTCAACGCCAGAAGTCTAAATCTCAAGATGCAGGCTCTCGAAGCACTCCTCAGTTTGGAGAACATCGATGTCTGCGCTGTAACCGAGACCTGGTTCAAGGCTCCTGAGAGCACCCCAGCGCTACCAGGCTTTACCTCGTATCATGCTTTTCGGCCCCAAAACCCAGGCCGAACCACAAAGGGAGGGGGAGTGTCCATATTCATCAAGGATACCCACACCTCTAGGTTAGTGGCAACTCATGAAGCATCGGAGACCATCCATGTGCAGCTAACTGTAGGCAAAACTGCTATACAACTGGTTGCATGTTACAGACCACCCTCCCAATCTCAAGAACCCCACTCAGCCTTCCTGAAGACATTGGAAGATATGAATGTCTCACCAAATACCATCATATTGGGAGACTTCAACTACCCTAACATAGACTGGGTGCACTATTCTAGCCCCAACACCCTAGGCCAAAGGTTCCTGGAATTCATAAACTCAAATGCAATGGAACAGCTAGTCACCTCTCTCACGAGGGGAGATAATATACTAGACCTGATCATCACAAACATGGGGACAAAATGCTCCACACCGGAATGTGTTGCCGTCACTGGTGATATCTGACCACAAACTAATCACCCTGGATATACATTTACCACCTCCACCCCCAGCACAAAAGACTATAGTGAGAAAATTCTCAAAAGCCGACTTTACACTTCTCAAGACTGAGATGGTATCATTTAAGCCCACAAGGCCAATGGAAACCACATCCCACAATGCTGAATCCTACACAAATGCTTTCTATGGACAGCTCCAAGAATGCATGGATCGTGCAATCCCAAATAAAACCAAGACCCTCTCCACCAAAGGAAAGCGTCCTGTCTGGTGGACCCCAGCCATAAACAAATTGTATAACAAAAGAAGGAAGCTACTGCAAGACAGGGCAAAATCCCATAAAGGGAAGGCACCTCTGATCAGCACTAGTAGAAAGCTACATTCTCTCATAAAAATATCCAAGGCCAACTTTGAGAGAAAAATCGCCAAGGACACTAAAGATAAACACAAGGCATTCTTCAGTTATGTTAGAAACCTGGGCGGAAACACTCGGATATGCTCAGAGTTAGTACACAACGACAAAAAATTTACCGAACCCACAGATATTGCCAGCATTCTGGCTGACAGGTTCAGTGCAAATTTCTCCCCTCCCTCACCTCCAAAAGAAGAAATACTCATCCCAGCTGAATGTAACCTCCCTGTCATCTCTGATGTCCAGGTGAGAACCGCCCTCAACAAAGCAAAAACCACAACATCTATGGGACCTGATGGTATCCCCGGCTGCGTGATACGTGAACTCCAAGAGGAGCTAAACCCACATATAAAAATGTTATTTAACCTTAACCTTACTACAGGATATGTACCTGAACACTGGCGTACAGCAACAGTGTTCCCACTCCACAAGGGAGGCTCCACTACAGACCCTGGGAACTACCGCCCCATAAGCTTGACCAGCCTGGTTTGCAAAGCTATGGAAAGAATTATTATGGATCTCATAAACAACGACATTGGGGACCTACAGACGCTTGATCCCACCCAGTTAGGCTTTGTAAAGGGCAGATCCTGCCTTTTGAACCTGGTTGACTTTTTCGAAACAGTCACTAGAGCCATTGATGAGGGCAAGGCAGTCCATACAGCCTACCTGGACTTGGCTAAAGCCTTCGACACGATACCCCACTCGGGGATCATAGATAAGCTAAACAGCTTAAATGTAAATCCATATGTCACAAGATGGGTTACAAACTGGCTAAAGAACAGAACCCATAAAGTCAACATTGCGGGAGCCATCTCAGACTCAAAGCC
Organism: Protopterus annectens; assembly: GCF_019279795.1. Lineage (NCBI taxonomy): Eukaryota > Metazoa > Chordata > Ceratodontiformes > Protopteridae > Protopterus > Protopterus annectens. Next base: position 1,406,672,921 of record NC_056737.1, read on the forward strand.
AGTCACAAGTGGTGTCCCACAGGGCTCTGTCCTGGGACCCCTCTTGTTCGGCATTTACTTCTCAGATGTGAAAGCAAACATGGGAGGGTTGGGTTGTGGCTGACTAAGTTCGCAGATGACTGCAAACTAGGCGCCATAGTCGATACACCAGCTGACACATACATCCTACAGAAAGGCCTCACCGAAACTAAGAACTGGTGCCGGAATCACGGCCTCACTGAATGCCAAGAAATGTATAGTCATCCCCTTTGGGGAAAAACAAAATACCCACAAATTATCACATAGACAGTAATCCACTGAGTACCGAAAAAGTCATCAGAGACCTGGGGACCCAAGTTGATAGTGACCTCTCATTTGACACCCACGTTGCCAAAGTGGTTAGAAAGACTTTCTACCTTGCCCACCTTATCATGAAGGGGTTCACATCCAGATCAAAGGAGGTCATCGTGCCCCTGTACTCCTCCCTTATCAGGCCCATGATTGAGTACAATGCCCCATTTGGTATGTACCTCACCCGGCACTTACAACAGCTGGAGAGACCCCAGAAGTACCTCACCAAGAGGATCAAGGGTCTCCAACATATGTCATATGCTGCCAGGCTAAAGAAACTCCAGCTCTATTCAGTAGCATACCGCCTGCTCAGAGGTGATCTGTGCCTGACGTACAAGGCCATGCCCAACCAGGAATTGATGGACATGCTCCACCTCAAAAAATCAAAATCCATAGGAACCACAAGAGCCAAAGATTTAAACCTCAGTACAAACATGAATAGAACATGCTGGAGGGACAGATTCATAACTCGGAGGCTTCCCATACTCTGGAACAAAATCCCAGTCCATGTTAGGCAGAGCCCCTCACTGATTCTCTTCAAGAGAAATCTTGACGAGTGGATGGGAGATCGTAGGTTTACCTTGGGGGTCACCCCTGTGTCGCTACTTAACAGAGGCACAGTAAGCTAATTATAATAAGTAAGGGGGTCTTCAGTGTGTCACTACTATACAAAGGCACAGTATTCTAAATTTTATTCTATACACCTTGGTACCACTACATGGGGTGGCGAAAGCCACATCTCTAGGGCTACGCTTGCAAATGCCCCAGGGCAGATAGCCTAGTACTAAACTATGAAACAAAGTTTTGCATAAAAGGTCTCCAAGAACAAGTACGGTTGTGTAAAATCTTGCCATAATGGTAGATGTCCTTGCCTTCACTGCTGCAGCATTTATTACAAATGGGATTCCCTGCCATGAAGCCCACCATCCGGCCAGTTTACCAAAGTCTACCATTGCTTTAAAAGTATGCTGAACATCACCTACAGACTCGTTGTGTAGCGTAGGGCATAAAGGTGACGTTCAGGCATATCATCTTCAGAACTGATTGCCCCAGTAGGAATAGCAGTCCAAGGAAGACCAAGAAGAACATGCACATCCAGGAAGGAAAATAGTAGTAAAGGCAAGGACATCTACCGTTATGTTAAGATGTTATACAACTGTACTTTGTCCTTACATTCACCGCTGCAGTATTCATTACAGATGGGAGAGTGCCAAAGCTCAAGAAGAAACTTGAGAGGAGGAAGCAGCAGAGCCCTCTAAGAAGCCATGAAGAATGGCATCGGCAAAACCAGCCCTAGCTCTGGAGATACCATCCTACTGGTAATGTTTGATAAAGGTATGCACAGAAGTTCAGGTAGCAGCTTCAAGAACAGAGTTAGTGTCTCTACCTGTGAAAAAAAAGCACCAGAAAAAGCCACAGCACTAGTAGAATGAGCCTTTACAGAAGAAGGAAGGTACTCGCCATGAAAAGTGTAAGAAAAGGAATTGGCCTTTGAAATCCAAGTGTAAGTAGTTTGGTTGGAAACAGCCAAGCCTAAAGACCTAGGATGAAATGAAGCCTAAAGACCAGGATGAAATGAAACAAACAACTGGTCAGATCTTCTGATAGCTTTAGTTTTATCCAAATAAAATCTGAGCTGTCTTTGCACATCTAAGGTATGCAGCACCCTCTCATTGACAGATTGCGGAGAGGGGAAAAAAGTAGGCAAATTAATAGACTAAGTGACAACTCATTAACAACCTTTGGCATGAAAGAAGGATTAGTGCGCAAGGACACCCTGTCCTCTTGAAATATCAAGAAAGGTGGACAAGCCATAAAGGCTTGCAACGGAGACCCATCTGGCAGAAGTAACAGCTAACAAAAGAACTGTCTTCCAAGAACAACGTTGCAAGGAAGCTGAAACAGCAGGTTCAAAAGGAGCCAGAGTCAGATTTTCCACAATGAAATTAAGATCCCAGGGAGGAGAAACAGGCTTCCTAGGAGGTCTCATATTAAGGACGCCTTTAAGAAATTGCTCAGCTTAAAATCTAGAAACTAACAGGGGAGTTGAAGACAGACCAGCAGAAAGAGCTGATAAATAGGCCTTAGTAGAAGAATAGGCAAACTAGCATTGAGTAACTCACACAAGTAAGAGAGAACCAAAGGAACATCCACAAAAGGTGGGTGCAGGTCATGAGAAAGGCACCAAATAGAAAACCTCTTCCATTTATTCAAGTAGGATTTCCTAGTAGTAGGTTTCCTGGCCTCCTGCAGGACCTGCAGCACATCCTCTTAAAAAAAGGTGTCTGAGGGATCAAAACTCTATCACCACAGTGTCATTTGAAGCATGGACAGGTGCGGATGGATGAGAGACCCCTTGACTTGTGTGAGATTCACCCTGTGAGGTAACTTGTGCTGATTGCCCATGGCTTGATGCAGAAGTAGAGGGAACCAGTGCTGTTGCAGCCAAAAGGGAGTCACCAATATCTTGGGAGCATCCTGCTGAATCTTGAACAGGTCTCTCAGAATGAGAAGAAGGGGAGGGAATGCATGAAGAAACATCCCCTTCAAGGAAAATGAGAGGGCATCCACCTTCCATACCAGAGGACCTGGGTCTCTGGTACAAAACAGAGGAAGTTGTCTATTCAGAGGGGAGGCAAAGATATCTACTTGAGGAGTACTCCACTGGTGAACAATGTCCAGAAACACATCCCTGTGAAGCATCCATTCATGGGATTGAGTGAAGGTCCTGCTCAGATTGTCTGCCAGTGTTCTTATCTGAAGGCATGTAGACTGCCTGAAGAGTCACTTGATACTTGAGAGCCAGATCCCATACCAGAAGTGCCAGCTGGCAAAAACTGTAAGATCTTGTACCCCCCCTGTTTGTGGATATGCCACATAACTGTGTTATTGTCAGTGGATACCTTGAGAGGCATTGGAGAGAAGAGAGGATGAAAGGCCTAAAGAGCCAGTATAAGAGCTCTCATATCTTTAATGGTGATGTTCTCCATCTGCTAACGAGGCAGCCACACTCCTTGAACCCGCAGGGAGCTAAACATTGCTCCCCATACCACATCTGAAACATCTGTGAACCGATCCGGAGAGGGAAGAGGGTGAAAAGGGAGCCCTGGATTCTAACTGCTGAATCCACCACATAATTTCATTCTTGAGACATGGGAGAACAGGAATTGTGAAGTCTACAGGATGCACACGCTGAAGCTACACTGACTTCAGACCACTTGAACTTCGGAAAAGTAGAAGCCATGAGCCCCAGAGCTCTCAGAAACTCCCTGGCTTTAATGGAGGCTAGGGGAAGAAGAGTTTGAAAGAAAGAAGTGAGAGGTAAGGCCTTTGGAGGAGGCAGGGATGCCAGCATTGGCACAGTATGAATCCTGCAACCCAGAAAGACATGATCCTGAGAAGGAGTCAGGGAAGACTTAAAAAAAAAATGTATATTGAACCCTAGGCTCTGACGAAGAGAAATGATAAAATGAAGAGTTTGCAAAACGACTTCTGGAGAGGATGCCTGAATCAGCAGGTCATCCAAATAAGGAAAGATTTGGATCCCTTGAAGCCTGCAAAAAGCAATCACAGGAGCAAGGCATTTGGTGAATACCCCTTGGGGCAGTAGAAAGACCAAAGGGCAAAGCACAGAACTGAAAATGCCAGGAAGCAACCGAGAAACGCCAAAATCTCCTGAACAGAGGATGGATCGAAATATGGAGATATGCATCCTTGAGTTCCAGAGACACAAGAAAGGTCTGTGGGAGCAAGAGAGGAAAAAGGGACTGAAGGGACAACATCCAAAAGGAGGGCATCTTCAGAAAGGGGTTTTAGATGAGCGAGGTCTCATTTAGGTCTCCAAGTACCCTCTTTTCTGGGCAATAGAAACGTTCTTGAATAAAACCCTTTCCCCCTTTGGGACACAGGCACCTCTTGAATAATACCCTGAGACCAGTGGTCTCTGAGAACCTCCGGGAAAACAAGTGGTTTCCGCGGAGGCTGAGGAATGCCCATAGGAGGAGGGTTGGAAATCCAGACCATGAAGTACCCCTGCCGAATGATTGACAGAACTCCAAGAATCCTGAGTGATTTGGAGCCAAACAGGAAGAGAAAAAGAGAGGCAAAGAGAGAGAGGAATGTGGCTGGGAACAGGTGGATAGTCAGACAGCTCCTGGTTTCTCAGGAAAGGAAGGCTTTCGAATCCCTGCAGTCTGAATACCCTTAGCAGGAGGAGGCTATTTACCACCCTTTTTACCTTTAGAAGGAGGGTGCGATTGCCTGTGAACCAAAGGCTGGTTAGAATGGTAGTTTCACTTTAATTTAGGCAGAGGAGAAACAAAGACATGTTTAAGGTTCTGTAAAGCCTTCTTCAAACAAATGTTTATTATCCAGAGGAGCATCCATCAACTTAGCCTTAATATCAAGTAAAGGTTAAAGCCTGAGCCAAGAATACCTCCTCATTACTGAACCAAAAGCAGCAGCCCTAGAAGAGGCATCTGCTGCATCATAACTGCATTTGATAGAATGACAAACTACTTGAGAGGAAATCTCTAGCAAGAAAAGAGCAGATTTCTGAGTCTGGAAGATCAGATAAAAGCTGACAAGCCTGAGAAAGAAGAGCCAACACATAACTAGAGATATGGCTCTGATAATTAATAGCCCTAAAAGCTAGGGTAGCCGAAGTATAAACCTTCTTAATCAGTCTATCCATGGTTCTAGTGTCCTTGTCAGAAGGCAGTAATGTGGATGAAGTAAGCAATTTAGATGGCTTATCACAAAGTTGAGAGCTCTGCCCCCCCCCACACACACACACTCACACAGTCACCTCTGCTTTCATACACGCTTTGACTCGCTATAAGATCAGTGGAGACTGTGTGAGAGAGGGAGTGAGAGTGATCATGACTGCCTAAGTACCACTCCCCTGTAAAAGTTCTCCAGTTTACTCCCCATACCCCTAGGCTGTACAGATGCATTACATGTCACAAGCTAACTAGCTTCCAACCTGAAACTCTCAATGCCCTCCTCTCCCAAATCAACTGGTCCTCCCTGAATCTAATGCCTCTAGATCAGGCAGTACAAACTTTTTAACTCCATTTTCCTAAATATCCTTAACTCACTAGCACCCGTCCACACCGTACATATTGAACCTAAATCATCCCCTTGGTTAACCAAACCCACTCGCAGCTTAATGAAATCAAGGGACAAAATGAGGACATACAATCCAAGTTACCCATCCACCTACAAAAATACAAGGAACTTAGAAACCTGGCAAAAAAAACAAATCAACAAGTATAAAAAAATAATTTTATCTTAACCCACCTACTGCTCAAAAGGCAAATACCTTTAAGTTATGGCATGCAGTTAATCAAATTCTCCATCCTGGCAACCCTTCCTCTCCAAACTCCTGCCGTACAAAAACACCACAAGAAACTGCAACTATCTCTAACTCTCATTTTATTTAATCTATCAAAAAGATGCTACCTTCCAACTCCCTAAATACCTACACGGTAATCCCTCCTAGTACTACTGTGTCCTCAAACTCCAGTAATTTTTTTCTCCCTCAAATATGTACTTGCCAGCTACATCAAAACTCTACTCGGCCAACTAAAACCCTGTTCTTCTCCTGCTGACAACATCCCTCTCTACTTCCTTCAAGTAGCAGCAAACTCTGTCTCTCTTCCTGTATCTATTCTCATTAACATCTGCATCTCTGAATCTAAAGTTCCCATTGTCTGGAAGGACTTCTACACTATACCTATATGTAAAGGAGGTAACTCCTCAGAAATCTCCAACTTCAGATCCATAGCTGTCCTTTCACCCATCTCGAAAATCCTGGAAATGCATTCACAAACAGGTCATACAACACTTATTACATGAAAATCTTCTTGTCCCCACTCAGCATGGCTTTCGCCCAAAACACAGTACCACCACAGTCCTCCTGTCCTTCATTAGCACCATCACTGAAGTAAGAGACAATAACAAACTGGTCTCCTGCTTATTCCTTGATCTTTCAAAAGCTTTCGACACTGTCTCCTAAGCAAACTCACAAACCACAACTTCTCTACCCCTACTATTAAATGGTTTTCTAACTCTCTCTCAGATCGACAACAATATGTAAAAAGGCTCTCTGCTCCCCCCCTGTACTTGTTAAAACTAGCATTCCCGAAAGTTTCATACTTGGACTACTACTCTTCAACATCTTCACTAACCTACTCTATACATCTTGCTCTTAGTCATCAGTTGTCCAGTATGCAGATGACTCCACAATTATCTCCATCGCTGACACCCCCATGGAACTTCTCTCACTTTCTCAGTCATCCTTCTGGCCATCTAATAACCAGCTTATACTGAATCCTAACAAAACCAAACTCTTACTGTTTCTCCCCAAAGGCCTTAACAATCTTGAATCTTCCTTCTCAATACTATCCCTAAACAACACAACAATCACTGTTGAATCCCCCACTAAACTCTTAGGTGTCCTAATCAATGACCAACTAAAATTTGATGTACATGTTAACAATTGCATCAGTAAAACACACCAAAAACTGGGGCTCTTATACAAAAATAAAAAGTTCCCCACTAATAAAGCAAGGACATCACTCTGCCATGCGTATCTGTTACCAAGTTGTATGTACAGCTCCCAAATCCTAGCTAACCTTAACTCATCACTCCTTACTAAGCTAGAATCTACCTATAACAAAATCGCCAGATTCACAGCAAACTTTTAAATTGTAAATCACATCACTGTCTCTCTCTAAAAACCTTACACTGGCTTGAATTTCCCCCTTCGCTTCTTCTCTCACAGCTTATGGTTATACATTCCATTTTATATCAACCCTCTTTCTGTCCCAGCCTATCCCCTCTTGTCTCCTAATACACTCCTTTTAGGACTCTTCGAAGCTGTGACCAAGACCTACTTCAAGCCCAACAACCAAAGAATAAAACTGGCTGCAACCTTTACAGCTACAACCCTGCCAAATCATGGAACAAACTACCCCAGGAAATCAGGACTCTCAATAATGCTAAGGAATTCATATCAGCCTTAAAAGACTACCTGAACAATCAATGGTCCTGCAATTGCACTTAGCCTCCTTTAACTTATTTATCTAGTACTTAGCCTCCCTTGCCTACCTTGAACCTCCTGCTCAACTTCTCCCCATCTACAAAATCTCACTTTAACCTTCTCAACCATAACACACTTCTACTCTCTTATCACTCCAACCTTCTTCTTCTTTTGGCTTTTCCTGGTTAGGGGGTCGCCACAGTGGATCACCTGTCCGCTCATGATTGTCAGTAGAGTTTTACCGTGTGAAGTTGCCAGCCTGGTGCCCAGCCTTCCACGGAAGGCACACACACGCATGCACTCACGCCTAGGGCCAATTTAGAGTGTCCAATCCACCTACATCATGTCTTTGGGATGTGGGAGGAAACCCACGCGACAATAGGGAGAACATGCAGACTCCGCACTGAAGGAACCCCCAGCCAAGGCCTATCCTTTTACTGTAACTCCTGTCAAGCAATACTTCCTAACTTTTGCAGCATCTCCTCCACAACCCCATCTCTAAACAAAAGTCTTATTAGTCCACTATTTTTTTAACCCAAATAAACCGGTACTGCCTAGTATGCATCTTAACCTGTCTGCATTATATATTGTTTTGTAATTGTAATTTCATTTCATTTGGTCTGTACTCAATTAATGTCTTATTTTGAACATTATTAATATGTTGCTAACAGATGTTACTCAGGGCTTATCTCCAAATAATGATGTATTATCTTTTCAGTTTATTGATGTATTACCATTTCTACTATTATGTTACGTAAAAGTGGAGCTTTTTTCCCTGGGCCTCTGCTGAAAAAGGTCCGTCAGCTCAGTCAGACACTCCCAGTCAACAAATGTAAAATAAATAAAATGTGTGTGTGAATGCATATATGAAAGCAGAGGAGATTGTGTGTGGGAGATCAATCGAGAGAGACAGAGGTCTTGTGTACATAGCTCTCAGATGTCCAGATTTTTGCCTCCTATTTTTTGTCTTTTCCTCAAAATTTGTGGTTTTCTGAAGTTTTGTGGCAAATCAGTGATGAATGAATTCACTAAATAATGGCAGGCATTTGAGTTTCATGCTTTATATCTTTCAGAAAAAGCACTGTAATAAGATATTTTATTCTAGCAACTTTCTAAGTTTATGAGCAGTATTTAAAGTTTGTCCTATTTTTGGGGCCTTGTCGCCCCATTATTTTTGGCTTTGTACAGATTGTTTTTGCTAACAGGTTGAGAGTTATACTTGTGTGAGCGAATGCGAGTTTGAAACCAGAGAAGAGTGTCTGTCTGTGTCTGTGAAAGCAGAAGAAACTGTATGAAAGAGAGACTGGGAGAGAGTATGGGTTCTCTAAAATTGTTGGTTTACATGCTTTTTTTTTTTTAAGTACTGTATCTTTTTTTATATAGTTTTGATGTAAAATGCTTCCTCCAACACAATTAACATATTCTACAGAAAGTTTGAAACATTAGGTGGAGGAACTATTTTACATGAAAATGATATAAAAAAATAATATAGTACTTAAAGTAAAACACTTTTGCAGAGAGCCCATTCTCCAAGCGCAATAATGCCAGACAGGGTGTGCGTTAATGTGTAATTAATGCCCACCCAGGGGTGTAGAAGCCCTCTACCTACACCTACAGCGTTGGGCTTTAATTACGCTTTAACATACACACCCTGTCGAGCATTATTGCTTACTTAATAGACTGCCGAAGAACGTTCATTCTCCAATTAGGGTGCTGATGTACAGTTATCCCATTCTCTAAAATGTTTTAAACTATTTGCTTTAAAGTATGTGCTCCTTGTAAATGTCTGCGTTACCAAGTATAAACTTTTTAAATGTGGTTTTCCCAGGTTTTCTTCAGCATCTTCAATTGACTTGTTGGAAACTAAGCATCTGCTCACTTTTGATGAAACTGCAGTATGATGAACTAGAACACACGACTGTGCTAAACCTTTCTTGGTGTTGCATTCTCAGCTATTTAGGTAAGTCGCAATTTTTTTCATGATGTTAAGCTTCTGCCTGTTTCTGTTCTTTCTTTTTATTTACCTCCTAGTTTTAAACTACCAGTTTTAGGACTGCTGTGTTTTGCTACAACTTTGTGAACAATTTGGCTTTAACTTGGTGTGCTTCTTGGCAGTATTGAACATATATTATTAAAACTGGTTAATGTGTAGTGGTTCACTGAACATTTTTATTAACTGCCATTTTAAAAACTTAAAATTGTCTATGGCTGGTGTAGTAATTTTGGGCTTATTTTTTCTGATGATTTGCCAACACTTTTTGCTTTTAAGAAAACATGGTGGTTCTGTTTAATTGTGTTGAAGTTTCTGTGTGGAGTTAAGTTATTTATTTTTTTTAGTTTTTGGCACTCATAGTGTTTCTTTTGTGCAAGTACATCACCCCTTGTTTAGAGCAAGCCTGTTTCCTTGAAAATTAAGAAATGACTGTAATTTCTTTATTGTCCATGAAAACATGAAAGTTCTGCTATAGGCATGTTTAATGAGTTTGTTGGTCACTTGTTTTTTCAGAGCTAATGTGTAACATACAGCCTGCTACCAAATACTTTTTTTTGTTACATTCCCACCATGTTCCTTGGTGAGGAAATTATTTGAATTGCTGTGTTAAGATTCTATAAAGTATACAGGCTGCTCTTAATAAAGTGCATCAGGGAGAGGATAAAATAGGTAAGAACACTGATCATTAACATCCAGGCAGTAGAAATGTTTATTTGGAAAGTGGTGATCACCACTTAAATATGGGATAAATTTGGCCTACTCAGTAATTTGTGCCATATACGTTGTATTTACTGTTTGTCCATGTGGTGTTGGCTAAAAGGTATCAAAATAAACCAGTTGACTTAACTATCAAATTTAAAAACAAAAATACTTTGAGGTGATTGGTGTAATAAGGGGCAGATTTGTGGCACTTTTTTGAAGGAATGTCCGGATTACTGCAGGATTACGGTTTATCTGTATTGTGCAGGATTACTGTTCATTCTTCTCTGACAGTGCATTCACCCTGAAAAATTGATACTACTGCAAAGCATGTAGACATTTGTTGAAGGCGGCATTGAGGTTACAACAGCAGCTTTGAGTTTAAATCTTGTACTTGCTGTATGTAGAAGGCTTACCTGTAGATGGTAGTGATGATTCATGTTTGTCACTGTGCTTGTCACTTAGGAATAGAAAAGTGATCGTGTTTTGCATTAATTAAGATAGGCTTCAGTTCTAGTATGTATTGAAAGTTCTAGTGGCTTAGCATTATTTATCTAGCACATTTAGCAGTGATGGCTGTCTTGCTGCTGTTAATTCATCATGGAAGATTTGCTGTGTTTAAAAGTTGTAGCAGAGTATGCATAATGTTTTTGTTACAAGGAGCGTTGCGGAAATACATTTATAAAATGTGATTACCTACAGGTGTTTGGCAGTTTTATGGACAGACTGTAGAGCAGGTAAATATCAATAGATGTTAAGCAGTTGCATGTTATGCATCTGTTGTCTGCATGAAATCCAGCATTAAACAAGAACTTAAGCTGTGCCATATCCTGTTGTTTTTATCTGAATTTAATAGTCCTTTGTATTGCTTTGTCATCATTTGTTTTGCTTCCTTTACTGATCTGAGAGAATGGAAAGTACCTTTTGGCTGTTTTCAGTATTTTCCTTTTTTAGGTGCTAGCTGCTTTCTGATTTTGTACCAATTGATGTTGATCATTCCCACTGCCTCAATGGCTTTTTGGGTTATCTGCCAAGGTAACCCAGTGCTGACCAGCTTAAAAAATGTTCAGACTCTCCTCCCTCTCTGTTCCTGTGACAGCTCATTGGTTGAGCATATTCTGAGAGGGGAGCATTCAGCTTTTCAGGAGGAAGAAAGCTGAATCTTCAAGGGATCCAGTGCTGTTTTTTTCCAGCTTAGTGCTCAGATAAGCTCCATTTGGAGACCCTTCATCTCATTTTCTTATTAGAATTATTATTCTTTATTATGTTTAAAATATTTGTTTTCATATTTTATTTTTGACAGTGTTTACAGGAATTCCTCTAGAAATTTCTGCTTGTAGCAGTGTTCATTTGGCTTGTATCTTTGACATTTTTACAGTTTCTGGGGAAACGTTTTAGTATTTTGTGTAAAGTACAGTATTTATGCATACTGTTGGGTACTAGAGGACTTCCTTTAAATTTTACTGTACTTTATTTTTTATATTTTGACAGGAAAATATTACAGAACTTGGAATTTTCAGCGTTTGTGCATTATTTACTATATGTATGACTGCTGCTTTTGGTTTCAGCATCGGTTTGTGATTTTACTACAGATGACGTTATTTGAATGAACTGTAGAGAGTTTTCTGTGTGTGAAAAATAAGACTTTACATTGCTATCAGAAGTTATTCTATGGCAGTTAGCGTGTGGAGCTAATTTTAGCACTGGTTTGGCGTACTGGTTGCTTTGTGTCCTGTAAATTCTTAAACTTCTGTCAGTTGTAAAAGAATTCTGAACACATTACACACCACTTTTTGTGATGAGAGTACAGTTTGGCTGCACTTATTTTTGTGGGATATATTTATTACTATAAATTTTAAGTTCTCATTTTGATACCTTAGCTAGTACTGTCGGTTTATTATTTTGGCTGGTGTTCTTTCCCCTGACATAGTGGTTCCTAATTCTGGTACCCCCCCCAAACAAATCTGGTTGCATCTAACATGAGAAAAGCCTCAGGCTACAGCTAATGATTATGTTGAGACCTCTGCTCAGCCTTCAGACCTCTTACCTTTTGTCCCATCTTCCTCTCGTGTAGCTTTGCCGGCCACTATTTAATGAGGTTTAGACATTTCCTCTATATGTCAAAGTACCTGACACAGGGATAGGAGATCCAAACCCTTTAGGTGCAGGAGTAGTCGCGGATGAGAAACCCCTTTCCATTTCCTTAGCTAATAGTGTTCTGCTGACAGCTAATTTTGGTGGTTGGGTTCCCATTATGGCTTTAGTGCTATTTTGGCTGGAGACTTTTCTGTTTCAGAGAATTGTGAGGACACTGGTCATTTCCTATTTGACAGAGTCCAGCCATTCTAATACTTCCAAATATGAATTTGAGCCCAAGTCCAAACAAGGGTGCAGTTTTCCTCAGATAATTGTTAGATTTAGTAATGTTTTTTTCGTGGGAGCAGTGGGGAACTACCCTAGAGCCAGGCAGGGTATATGACCTCATAAAGGATAAGATGGCAAATTCTGTAGCTGTCAGTCCTCGCTCTTTTTTTTTTTTTTTACCGGTCTTGGAAGATGAGTTGCAGTCTGCATACAGTTTGGATGATTTTGCTGCAGCCTTACTTGCAGAGCAAAAGTCTTGCATGAATGAAATCCTCTCTAATTTGACATTGGTTTCCAAACCTGATTTGAGACATGTGCTTGAATTTGCACATGGCCTCAAGAAATGCTGCTGCTTCTGTAAGACTGTATACTTGGATATGTAATCAGAACATCTGATTTAAAAGCAAATATTCTGAATGGTCCTTGAAGATCTGAATTGGTGGCTGGGCCATCTGTTACACAGATTCTCCGGTACTGGGAAGGTGGAGACAAATGAATGCATGGGGTATCGAGGAAGTTTCAAGTACCAAGTTATCCCCAGACCAGGCATCTTCTTTCAAGGGGCAGAACAAAAGTCCCAGCCAATCAAAAGTCAGGAATCCAAAACAAAATGGCAGGAAGATATTCCTTTGAAACAAAGCAAGTGGGGTTCCTTCCTGAAATAAGATCAATCCCCTGCAATGTAATGATTATTCTGAGTCACAGAGCACCGCTACTCCCTCCTGCCCATCCTTTTCTTATTCCTTCCCCCAGGCTGCTTCTCAACCCTGCAGCCTGGTTGCAAATAGTCTCACAAAAGTGGGTTCTGACAATAATTTAGAAAGGGTACTTAGCATGGATAGTAAATTCTTCCCCTTTCATGGGAATTCCTCCAGACCCACCAGACCAGGCAGAGCGGTTTCCTCCAGTGCTCCATCACATGGTAAAAATAGGGGGCCATAGAACCAGTGTCTGTGATACACAAAGACAAAGGATTTTATTCCAAAATTTTTTGGTACAAGAAAAGGAGCACTCTTGGAGACCCATTCTAGATTTGTCCTTTTTAAACACCTTCATAAAAGTTCAAAAATTCAAAATGCTCACCTTATAGATGGTTCAAGCATTTGCTTCCAGGCCACTGTTTCATGCTGACTCTAGATCTCATGGGCACTTGTATTCTTGTTCTCAGTTACAGGAAGTTTGAGATTTGCTGTTTGGATTGTTTTTCACCTTTCTGCATTGCCCTTTTGGTTGTCGATTGCACCTTGAATTTTACAGAGTATCTTGCTCCAGTAGCTGCCTATTGCAGAATCTGCAGCCTTCACATTTTCCTTAGATGACTCGCTGATTTGTGTGGATTCTGTATCTAGGTGCTTGCAGCCCTTAGACCAAATTGCATCTTTTCATGCTCATCTGGGCTTTGTTAAACTTTCAAAAGTCCTTCCTCACATCCTTTCAGCAAACTGTTTTCCAGGGGTGTTTGATAGATATAGTAAAAAGGATGACTTTCCTGCCAGAAGAGACACTTTTTACTTGTCGGCATTTTCTTGGATTTCTGTCTTCTAAATGTGGCATTTGTGAGATGGTTCTTCAAAATGTTTTGGCCTCATGGCATCCATGATCCTCATGATGACACTAGCCTGACTTCACATGAGAAAAATTCAGTTTGCACTTGAATTGTTGGACCTAAGTACCTTCATCCCTTGGATTTCCAGGTACTGGGATTTGTAAAACATGAGCTGTAGTAGTAGAGGGCTGAACCTTTTCTGAATCCAGGGCTCTCTTTCTGTTTTCTGAATCCAGTCCAATCTGTCCACCCAGACTTCATATTTTGCATGGGGAGTGGTGCTCATGGGAGATAAAGTGCAAGGCTTCTGTGGCCCTCAGGACTTGTCAAAGCACATGAACGTAAAAGATGTTGCCAGTGATTCATGCTTAAAAAGTTCTTCACCACTTATGGACTCCAAATCCTGTTCTAGTGGTCACAGACAACACTACCATGATGTGGTACCTTAAGCAAGGGGGCACACGGTCGTATTCGCTTTACAGGTTGACAGTGATGGCCTGGAAACTGGCTCTGCAGCATTCTTACTCTTCAGACTGTAGCAAACAAGACTAAACAGCTCCTGGACAGACCTTCACAAGTGAAAGCTTACATGTAGGTCTTCCTGGACTTGGCCCAGATGTGGGGAACACCTCCAAGTAGATATGTTCTCCTCCTTTCAAAACAGACAGTACATTTGATTCGAGACATCCTTGAAACCATGGTTATAAGATGTATACTTCATCATTCCCATGGTCTGGAATGTTCTCATGCACATTTCCACTCTTTCCGATGAGTCCCAGGGTGCTTCTAAAGGTTCAGAAAGAATTAACAAAGATCCTTGTGGCAACTCCCTTTTAATGGAATTGGCCAAGGACAATTACCAAAAGCTTCCTCATAGACTGGATCTGCTCACAGCATCTGTGTGAATGGTACCCCCAACTAGAGGAATTGCAATTTGCAGCCTGGATGATTCTATTTTGTTACTTTTTAGACACTTTTTCCATGGAGATGAGCAGTAGGTATTTAAGGAGACAAAAAAAACTGCAACTAGAAATTCTTCCATTTTAAAAGTTAAAGATGTTTTTAGGTAGTATGTAAAGTTGTTTCCAAATCTACATTCTATCAAGCCATCTGTCTGCTAGTCTTCTGCCCTGATCCAAAAAACAAAGGAGTGAAGATTCTACAGAATTTGGATGCCCACAGGCAGCTCGGGTACTACCTTGACATAACAAAGCTCTTTAGAATACTGAACAGCTGTTTGTCTACTATACTGAGTCTGAGAAAGGTCAGCCCATTTTTGAGCAAACTGTTGTATGATAGTTGTCTTCAGTTTTCTGTTTCTCCCACCATAGTAAGTCTTTACCAGGCAAGGTTAAGGCTGACTCGATTAGTGCCTTATAACTGATGGCATATTGGAAAGTGGTGGGCTCCAGATGCATTTTAGAGGCAACAGCTTGGTCCTCTGTTAAAAATATGTTCACAAAGTGAGGCAAACTGGATTCCTTTTCATGGTCTAGAGCATGCTTTACTAGGACCATTTTCCATGGGCTCCTGGATCCTTATCTTTCTACCTTCCAGGTAGGATAAGCTTTGGAAACTACCCAAAATCCCACTGAGGCAATGAGAGTGATGAACATGGTACAGTTGCACAAATCCTACTTACCTGTAACATGGGATGTTTGAATTCCTCACTGTCTCTGTTGCAGCACCCACCCACAATCCCCCAGAATGTGCATAGTTGAGGTGGGTTTCAACTTGGGTGATTTGGTTTTTGTTGGATATATATATATATATATATATATATATATATATATATATATATATATATATATATTTTTTTTTTTTTTGTTATGGTATTGTGATTGTGAGCAAATTTACTCTTGTTAGACGATTACTGATTTAGATACTTTCCTCCTTTGTGGAAGGGCAAAAGCCTGAATACAGCTTGTCAGAGGGAGTGAGTAGACTTCCCCTCAGGATATGCTCAGCCAGTCATCTTTCACAAGAAGGGAGATGGAGGGGGGCCTGAGCTTTGAAAGCTGGCCAGTACTGGGTTAGCTTGGCAAATAACCCAACATGCCACTGAGACAGTGAGGAATTGTAATGTCTAGTGTTTACATGTAGGTAGGACTTGCTCAACTATACTTTCTTGGTGTTTTCTGGAAATGCCATTTGACAACTAAAAGTTGAGAGTGATTTTGTTGGTCACAGACTTGCCCTGGTGACTACTTCCTTTTTTGAATGTTGAATCACTTTGGCAGGAGAATACTCCTAAAACTGCATTATACAGCATTTAACTTCCTACCCATAAAAGGGAAAGAAAGATGGAAACATTTAATGAATTAGTGCCAGAAATGGGCATTTGTGAATTTTTTTGTGTGTCTTGGTCTTAGATGCTAGTCTGGCTTCTCCTCTTGTGAATGCAGAACATGTTAAAAAAAAAAAAAATAAGGCACTGTCTCAGGGGGAAAATGGTGATCATAGATAATGGTGAGAGATGGTAGATATCATGAGAGCGAGTGATGTATAGAGATTGTTAGCTGCCAGTTGAATTTTGTCAGCTTGATAGTAATCATATTTAATAGGTTCATAGTTGAGCACTAGATTAGCTGCCCTTGCAGGCCGTGTTAAGCCCATCCTTTTTCCCTTTTTGTGCTGTAAATTACCTATCCCATTTGGTTATAGACTGGCCTTACTCATCTCATGGTCGATATTACTCCTAATGAGAATAACTGATCATACTATAGTTAGTTTGAGGGGTGGGGGCTTGCATGGGAATAAAGCATTTATGAGCTACCTCATCCATTAGTAATACAGGAGGCAGTCAGTCCTGGGGTAAATTCTGTTTCCCATCCATAGATCCAAGTTGCGTTTGAATATGGGTAGGATGAACTTAGTTTTATGTTGGTGTGGAGTCTTGCAGAGCAGCAGTATCCACTGCAAGATATACCTCTCCCTCCAAACCATTCTGTTGATGATGCACAAGAGGTTTAGATCCTTAAACTGAGTATTTCTGATGCCATTTGACTTGCTGATTTGCAGTAAGTCCATAAGGAGTTTGGCGTAATGGTTAAGTTGTTTACTTTGCAGGTGCGAGGTGCAGGGTTTGATTCTCACATGGGGTAATTGGCTAGGCTTAAAATGTAGTCTAGCACTAACCTATGAACCTATGTTACATCCCAGTCCTTGCTTAGGAACATTTCTGCTTGGACTACAGCTTAACTCCAATTTTTTTAAATGGATCAAGGTAAGTTATGGGTATGTTGCTTCTATAAAAACTTGAGAAAGTTTAGTGTTTCTGCCTACTGATGCTTCTTATTCAGAAAACAGTTTTCACCATCATAGGGAAACTATATGCGGCTTCCCAGCAGTTGCAGCTGAATAATAGACATTTTTGCATAGAGTCCTTGTAACTTCTGTCCCTTTGGCTGATGGTGAATTACTGTTGTAGGACTGTCTGTTGGTCAGGAATTTGTACAAAGGATATCTGAAGACCACTTCAGTGTCATTGCTGGGAAAAGGCAACAGATGGTCATGTATTTGAGGCTCAGCTGTTTGGCTACTGGCTTTGTAGGCATCCAGTGATTTCTGAACTGTTTTTGATTTATAGAAAATTCGCAGAGGAGTGCTTTCAGTGCTTCAGCATGCTACACCTACACTGTTATTTCTGGCCGTTTTGCCTCTGGAACTGTAAGGGCGGGGAATCCCCTTCTCATTTGGTTGTTCTTGCTCTGAGTGAAATGAGGAGTTCCTGTTATGTGTTGGCCAGGTGCATTCTCCTCAAGTTGAAACATCTGCATTCAGGGCAGCCTCTCTTCAGCCTTCCCACTGGAATGTCCCTTTTGGGAATGCACGGTCAACCTTGTGTGAAAGCATGTTAAGTTGGATTTAATATTCGTGCTGAGATTCTGTCTTTCCTGTGGTAATTTTATACTTTTGGGATTGTATTTAGCTAAGTATCTTTGGAACCTACCCCCCACCCCCCACCAAAATAAAGACAAATCTGATTAAATGCATCATCATTTATACTGGGGAGAAAAAAAAAATCCCATAGAAGACCCAGCTGTCATTTGTATGTAGGTCAGTAAAGGGTGCCTGGTTTCAGTACTCTGTCATATTACAGGCAAAGCAGTACCCTTGACTTGTTTGACCACTGTGGTATTTAGGACATTCAATTGCCAGATACGTGTGTTCCAGTATCTGGAAGGTGTCTTCAGGCGCATAAAATGTTACTGTACATATGAGGCAGACAAGTCTCTGCCCTTTTGTCATCGAGCAAGTGCAGCGTAATTTCAAACTAGATGATGTGGCTCAGGAGATTGCTTGCAGATATGCAACTTAAAAAATAACTATATTAGGTTTTAATCATGAAAAGATTAGGAAGTAAGTGATTAAAGCATGGTTATACTTTAGATGCTCGTTAAAGAACTGCTTTTTACAGGCTTGTACTCGAAGGTAATACTTGTTTTAATTTCATTCATTGCTTTATTGCCCAAATGTTATTATTCTGTCATGTATATTACTGTGTTTTAGTAGTTTTTGTAAATTGTATTGTACTACTTAACTTTGTTGATATTAGCTTTGTAATATTTGTATATGGAGCTTTTCTCCTTGGGCTTCCATTGAAAATGGGCTCATTTTCGTCTCAATGGACTTTCCTGGTTAACAAACTGCAAGTAAGTAAATAAGATGTGCTTGTTTTTCTTTACTAGCCTTTTTTAAAAGCTGTAGAGTGCTAGTTGTTTTAATTTCAGAAGCCTCAAGCATTTTTTGGAGATTCTTACAAGATCTGCAGTAATTTGTAAGGGAATGGGAAGAAACTGCAGTCAGTCAAGTATGTTTATCTTCCATTCCTTAAAACTAGCCATTTGTGGCTTGATCCTTTTATAAAACAGTGACGAAACAGACATTACAGCCAGTTTATGACATTTGAGAAGCTGCAGCAGTACTCCTGGATAGAAAAGGGTCAGACTGTAGACAGTCCCAGGGACAGATTCCCCATTTTTAAATAGCCAGTCAGCCTGCTTGAAAAAACAGATGTTTGACCTGACATCAGATGTATGGGTAAGGAGAAGTGGTAGACTCGCATTACAACATGCACTGCCATTATTCCAAGGCATGCTCCCTACACTGAAGGGCCAGCTGCATCACGTGTTGCCCATTTGTA
>NC_056737.1:1406709543-1406722043 GCF_019279795.1 Protopterus annectens
GCATTTAAGGTTGACGTTCTCATTGAGTCCAGGTCTGGACTCTGCATTTAGTAGGATTTGCCATCTGAGTTCTTTAAGTTCAAGCAAGGTTTCATTGTCACCAAAAAACTGTTCTATTTGTTCCAGTACAAGAAAACTGAATTTAACAAAATTGGGGCATGTTTTACTGTGTCGACCCAGCACATTACTGTTGTCTTTATTTCTGATAGCGGCTAGGTGCTCCTTGGTTCTGTCTGACAGTTTCCTGATAGTTATACCTATATAGAAGCCATCACAAGTGTTGCAGATGGCTGCGTGCACAATAAACTCAGAGTGGCAGTCAAAGCATTTCCTGTCAACCACTCAAAGGCTGTTGTGTAGGAAGCGGTAGCTAGTACCATTTAAAATGTGCGGACACACCACACATCGCCCACAGTTAAACAACCCGACTTCAGGAGTCTCTTGGCTAGGCGGATGGTTGGACGACTCCTTTTCAAAGGCACTTCTCAGGGTTTTGGTCCTTTTATAGGAGAAGATGGGACCATTTCCGAGTGCTTTGCTAAGGCTCCCGTCAGCTTTAATGATGCTCCAGTTAGCTACCAAAATGCTTTTAATTGCATACGTGTCCCTGCTGATGGGAATAGGGTAGCTGCTCGTCCTATCCACTCTGTAGTCCGTAGTCCCTGACTGCTGTTTGGGTGTGAACCCATATCTTAGGATGGGCCTGAATCTGTTTTTTCTGAGTTCAGCGATCTCTTTACTGATGTTGGTTACTAGGTATTTGGGGTAGTTCCTATTAATGAAAAGTTCAAACAGGAACCGGCATTCGTAGTGGAACATGGTATCATTGGAAACCAGCCTGGACAGTCTGATGAACTGTCCTCTCACGACGTTTTTCTTCATGAAAAACGGGTGCTGGCTGCTAAACTCTAAGAAGTTGTTTCTGTAGGTATCCTTCCTATGTATAGTAGATTCCAGTTGTCCGGTGTTCGTGTCGATGGTTATCTTGGTGTCTGAGAAGATGATGCTGTTGCCGCATCCTGACACCACAAATTGCAAATAGGGGATACTGTTGTTAATCTCCGCTATGAATGCTTGCACCTCAGTGACAGCACCCTTCCAAATGAAGACTATGTCATCAATAAAACGTCGGTACAGCAGGACATGTTTGTACCCTTCCAGTTTGATGTGGGTCTCAAGCTCCCACGTGCTTAGTATGAGATTCGCAAAGGCGGGGGCCATCTTGGAGCCCATGGCGACTCCTTTAATCTGCCTAAAGGTGCTATCTCCGAAGCTGAAAAAGTTATTTTTGAGCACCGCTGTTGTCAGGCTCATAAGGGTCTCAGTCCTTGTACTATATTTAATATATTTTAGCAGGAAGAGCTCGACAGCCTTGATTCCATCAAGATGAGGGATATTGGAGAGCAGTGACACTATGTCCAAAGTCACCAGGGTACAATTGGCGTAGTTGCCTTTGCTGCGGTGTAGCTCATTAAGAAAATCCCAAGAATTCTGCGTGTAAAACAGAGAGTTCTGCACTATAGGGTTAAAAATTCTATCGAGGTATTCAGAAATATATTCCATTTTCGTTTTCTTGCCAGAGATGATCAGCCTGAACGGCGGGTCTGTCGGGTTCTTGTGTATCTTGTGAATGCCGAACGCTCTGCCTAAATTAGGGCAGTGCAGTTGCAAAAATGTGAGTTCTTCGATGGAGATCAGGTCGTTGGTTTCAAGAACAGACAGAAGCCTATCTATGGACTTCAGGCTCTTGCTCACCTCCTCCATCGTAACTGGTTTGCAGAACTCACGGTCACAGAGGATCTGGTAGATTTTTATTTTCTTAATGAGCTACACCGCAGCAAAGGCGACTAGGCCAGTTGTATCCTGGCGACTCTGGACATAGTGTCTCTGTACTCCAATATCCCTCATCTTGAGGGAATCAAGGCTGTCGAGCTCTCCTGCTAAAATATATTAAATATAGTACCACAAGGACTGAGACCCTTATGAGCCTGACAACAGCGGTGCTCAAAAATAACTTTTTCAGCTTCAGAGATAGCACCTTTAGGCAGATTAAAGGAGTCGCCATGGGCTCTAAGATGGCCCCCACGTTTGCGAATCTCGTACTATGCACGTGGGAGCTTGAGACCCACATCAAACTAGAAGGGTACAAACATGTTCTGCTGTACCGACGTTTTATTGACGACATAGTCTTCATTTGGAAGGGTGCTTTCACTGAGGTGCAAGCGTTCATAGCGGAGTTAAACAACAGCATCCCCTGTTTGCAATTTGTGGTGTCAGGATGCGGCAACAGCATCAACTTCTTAGACACCAAGATAACCATCGACACGAACACCGGACAACTGGAATCTACTATACATAGGAAGGATACCTGCAGAAATAACTTCTTAAGAGTTTAGCAGCCAGCACCTGTTTTTCATTAAGAACTTTTCATTAACAGGAACTACCCCAAATACTTAGTAACCAACATCAGTAAAGAGATAGCTGAACTCAGAAAAAACAGATTCAGGCCCATCCTAAGATATGGGTTCACACCCAAACAACAGTCAGGGACTACGGACTACAGAGTGGATAGGACGAGCAGCTACCCTATTCCCATCAGCAGGGACATGTATGCAATTAAAAGCATTTTGGTAGCTAACTGGAGCATCATTAAAGCTGACGGGAGCCTTAGCGAAGCACTCTGAAACGGCCCCACCTTCTCCTATAGAAGGACCAAAACCTGGAGAAGTGCCTTTGAAAAGGAGGAGTCCAACCATCCACCCAGCCAAGAGACTCCTGAAGTCAGGATGTTTAACTGTGGGCGATGTGTGGTGTGTCCACACATTTTAACTGGTACTGGCTACCGCTTCCTACACAACAGCCTTTGAGTGGTTGACGGGGAAACTCTTTGACTGCCACTCTGAGTTTATTGTGTACACAGCCATCTGCAACACTTGTGATGGCTTCTTTATAGGTAAAACTATCAGGAAACTGTCAGACAGAACCAAGGAGCACCTAGCCGCTGTCAGAAATAAAGACGACAGCAACGCGCTAGGTCGACACAGTCAAACATGCCCCAATTTTGTTAAATTCAGTTTTCTTGTACTGGAACAAATAGAACAGTTTTTTGGTGACAATGAAACCTTGCTTGAACTTAAAGAACTCAGATGGCAAATCCTACTAAATGCCGAGTCCAGACCTGGACTCAACGAGAAAGTCAACCTTAAATGCGCACTAAAATGGCTTATTTGATTGTGATACAATTAGGTGGAATGCCAGGCATTCAGCAGCCCCCATTGGGCAACCAGCATCATTCCAGCCTATGGCTGTGAGGACACGTGCTACATGCTGATAGGCCAAATTTCCCTGGACTGCCCTCAGTGATTGGGTTCTGGCTACTAATCCGTGATTGGTGCACCATACCTTGTGCCGGCACCCTGTTGGTTCAACACACCTGCTATCCACATTGGAGGGCTCGTGTCCCTCACGCTAATCCATTGGAGCACCTCCCAGAATGTATGGCCCTATGAGCAGAGCCTGAGCCACGCTTTCCATTGGTGGACCTCCGCCAAGAATGACTCCGCCTAAACATCTTATTGGTGAGGCGACAACTGCTGGACCTATTGCATCACTCAGGGATGCAAGCTTTTGATTGAGTATCACCAGCTCAGTAATGGTTGCTCCAACAAGACTATGACAAGTAGCTGCCTAGCAAGGGCTAGAAACCATACTGTTGGACCGAACATACCCTTACGCTAAAAACTGAGCAAAGCGACGGGCCCCTTTGTGACCACACGACTTATGGCTTGACTCCTTTTGCTTTCACCCGCCATGGTACTCCGCAGGCCGCTGTTACTGAGCTCGGCCCACCAGGTTCATCGGCCGCCACTCGTTGGATCATTTGCTTCGGCAACTTATCAGTTGGCTTCCCAGCAGCCGATGTAAAGGGACAGTTTACATGAACTTATGAACTAAAATTTTTTTTGTGTTTAGTAGATGCCACAGATTTTTTGAAATAATTCACAGATTTTTTGAAATAAGTTGCAGCTTTACCTTGAATATTACAGATCCTCTTGTTGAATATCTTGCATCCTTTCCATCAAGTGTTGGTGTTCTGTAGGTGCATTGTTGACCACGATGCTCCACCCAAAGGCCGGGCTAGCTAGTGGCGTGTACTGTGTTGAACGGTGAGGATAGTGACAATGTACTTAAATACAATAAAATGTTGATTAATAAAATGTGGAGAACAAAATATAAAAAGTGACTAAGTCATGGTAAAATTACAAACCCACACCACCACTTCAAATAGGCATGAGGGCAGTACTCACTATGTTTATGAACCATATGCGACCTATCGATAAACTAAAATAGAAGAACCACGTGTTAGCTACGCAGATTCTCTGCTAAATAGATAACTTGTGCCCATTCAGGTAGCACGGAAGTTTAACACGGAGAGTTGTGTAAAATTGTGTTGGGAGAACTTCCCGCATTTTGATCTGTTAGTAATATACAGAAAGAAGAGTTTCTAAGTTTGACGTCTATAGGACAACTAGTGGACTATCAGTTTGCTACCAACTTAGTGATTGGTTATTAAATACACGGTGAACCACCATTGGGCCATTAACTTGCTTATAACCCAGGGATTGGTCCTTACTTAATCATGTTTTACATTGATCAATAAAGTGGCTCGTTTGTGTGCTATATATCTCAGCATATTGTTAATGTTTTAGTATTACTCTAATCAAGTTCGATTAAACAATAAATGGACAAAAGCGCTAAGGAACAGTTCAGTCTCAGAGTGCATTTTTTTCCATCTTTTGACATTTTGGGTCTTAATTAGTTTTAAGGAAGTTTAAGTTAAATATATATATATATATATATATATATATATATATATATATATGTGTGTGTGTATCTATATATACATATATATATATATATATATATATATATATATATATAAACACAGAAAAATAGCTGGTATGGGTCAAAATAAAGCAATTATTTTCAGTCAACTCAGGCAGATGAGACTGAAAGATGTGCCAACAATATTGCTTCTTAAAGTTAATAGTTAATCGCTATTGAGTATGTAATGATTTCAGTACCTTATATAGGTAAAGCTGCTCCTAGACAAAGCCACTCTTGTATCATTCCTTCAGTTCAAAGTATGCCAAAACAGTATCGACTGTCTCGGAGCTGTAAATATGCGATACAAAAACGGCCCTTGAACCCAAACAGTATTCACTTCTCTGAGTCCAGTTTTCCTTCGTAAGTATATATTAACTAAGATAGATAGCGTTTGCAAACACAAACGCCAAGACCTCAGCCAACAGTTATAATGTTGCCAATGAAAACATCAAACTGGCAACAAAAGTAAGGGGAGGAACGTTTAATCAGCGTCACAAAAACTCATCAGCTTCACGAGTATCCTCTCTCCTAATACTCCGTAATCCGTCTTTCATACGATACTGGGCATTCACCCCTCTCAGTAGACAAATACCACAATGTGAAGACTAAGCAGTTCTTGAATAAAATAATGGCTATTCGTCTAAAAATTCTTCACAATTCATTCGAACAAGTAATTCCAAAATATACTTGAATAAATTCCATTAGGACAGTTAGAAAAAATAAAAAGCGTTTATTGCGATATCACATAGAGCAGGCAAGCGCTTTCACTTAGATAGCTTCCTCGGGCCGTTACAATTGCTAAATGATTGGCCTTTATATAACTTCAAATTTCAAACTAAATTACATGTCATTTCCTCTGATGTCATCCTGCTTAATATACAATGATTTCATGTAATTCACTTTGTTAAGCATATCTTTGTATCGCATTAAATGCAAATCAAGTCTAAATTATTTACTTACTTATATAAAACATAACTTTTAATAATATTGTAGTCACTAAAAAATCATTAAAACACTCTTTAAAAATTCAATCTATGCATGTGTTTTCTCTCGTACACAAAAACCATTCAAGGAATGATCCGACTATTCTCCTTCATAACTAACACATCCCCTGATTCAAAGATGCCTCTGTTCACTTCTGTCTACTAGTATTTAGATTTTGTACATGCATAAATGCCATAAGACCTACGGCCAATATGTACAACTAAAAAGAATAACCCAAATGAGCTGATCTCATTTTGTATTATAATTTCGGCATTTATAAATACCTAATAGTTACATATAACAGCCTAACAGTCTATATGCATTTTAGATGTATAAATTATATGTAATCTAACTTACAAAGAAACTAAAGCTATAACTTTGAATAAGTAGTCATCACTGAAATGGGGGTGAGGGTCTATTCTCACATTCAACCCGACTAACTTACACTAAAGCGCTGAATGTTACTAACATAAGCAGCACATAAAAATGCTGAAACGTTAATAAAGTAATGTTTGTAAGCTCTTAAATATCTGTTACCCAACAAAATATATCACAGTAAATATTGAATAGAATGTAAGGACACCATACACTTACTAATTATTTGAAATCTAAATATAAGACGTTAAAACTAACTAGGCTTAATATTTGGCGTTGCCAAATTAACAAAATAATTGAATCTGTTTGGATATGGAAGATATATATTTTTATAAAAATAAAGATAAAATCAATGCATAAATCTGTGTCTCTGAGTTTATAGGCAAGACTATGTCAATATGCGCAAAAATATATAAAAAATAATATATAATAATGAAATATCTGATAAAATATCACTGACAGAATTAAGGGGATATATGGGCCAGATAATTGTCAAAATAAATAGAGAAGAATATAAAAAAGAATATAAAATGATTTTACCTTTATTCTTATAAAAAAATATGTATCTTCCATGGTACCGATTTTTAAGAATAAGGGTGATGTGCAGAGCTGTAGTAACTACAGAGGGATTAGATTGATCAGTCACAGCATGAAGTTATGGGAAAGAGTAGTGGAAGCTAGGTTAAGAAGGGACATGATGATTAGTGATCAGCAGTATGGTTTCTTGCCGGGAAGAGCACTACAGATGCGATGATTGCTCTGAGAGTGTTGATGGAGTACAGAGAATGGCAGAAGGAGTTGCATTGTGTTTTTGTAGACTTGGAGAAAGCATATGACAGGGTGCCTAGAGATGAGTTGTGGTATTGTATGAGGAAGTCAGGACTGTCAGAGAAGTATGTAAGAGTGCTACAAGATATGTACGAGCGTAGTGTGACAGCAGTGAGGTCTGCGGTGGGAGTGACGGATGTGTTTAAGGTGGGGTTACATCAAGGATCACATCTGAGCCCTTTCTTATTTGCAATGATGATGATCAGGTTGATAGACGAGATCAGACAGGAGTCCCCATGGACTATGATGTTTGCAGATGACATTGTGATCTGTAGTGAGAGTAGGAAACAGTTGGATAAGACCCTGGAGAGATGGAGATCTGCTCTTGAGAGAAGAGGAATGAAGGTCAGCAGGACTAAGACAGAATATGTGTGTGTGAATGAGAGGGAGGCTAGAGGAATGATAAGTAGAGGTGGCAAAGGTGGATGTGTTTAAATACATGGAGTCAGTAGTTCAGAGTAACTGTGAATGTGAAAGCGTGGTGAAGAAGAGAGTACAGGCAGGATGGAGTGGGTGGAGAAGAGTGTCAGGAGAGATTTGTGACAGACCTGTACCTGTAAGAGTGAAAGGGAAGGTCTACAAGAGGGTAGTGAGACCAGCTATGTTTTATGGATTGGAGACAATGGCATTGACAAAAGGCAGGAGTTTGAGCTGGATGTGGCAGAGTTAAAGATGTTAAGATTTGCACTGGGTGTGAGGAGGTTGGACAGGATTAGGAATAAGTATATTAGAGGGTCAGCCCAGGTTGGAAGGTTTGGAGACCAAGCCAGAGAGGCAAGATTACGTTGGTTTGGACATGTTCTGAGGAGGGTTGCTGAGTATATTTGGAAAAAGATGCTAAGGATGAAGCTACCAGGTAACAGGAAAAGAGGAAGGCCTAAGATAAGGTTTGTGTATGTGGTAAGAGGGGGCATTCAGATGGTTGGTGTGACAGAGCAAGATGCAGAGGACAGGAAGAAATGGAAACAGGTGATCTGCTTTGGCGACCCCTAATGGGAACAGCCGAAAGAAGATTATGATATATATATATATATCTACATATATATATATATATATATATATATATATATATATAAAATAGAAGCCTCCCAATTGAACGGTGTAGTAGATAAGTAGAAGCCACCCAGCAAGAATCAGGAGCACCAAGCAACAAATAAATACGTAAATAGTGGTGTTCACTTCTTCTAAAGCCCAAAGTCCATATTAGTGAAGTCTTCAAAAACAACCATTCATTGGACAATTATAAACCATGCAGAAGAATTCTGGAACTTTAAATTCAGATAAATCCAAAATAACGATGTAATTAAAAAGAACCAAAACTTTATTCGTAAGCGCTTTCACGGCAACTCAAAATGCCGCTTCATCAGACAAACAGTTATGCGCTAGTAAAGCGCTAAATTTAAATGCAATGTATCCTCCTCATCCAATTAAAAACATTCCATCATTTAAAGTGATGCTCCCAAAAAAAAGCTTAATCTACTAACGTCAAAATACATATTGAATCATTACTGAAAAGTTAATTATATAGTGTTATATCTTCACTCACTGCTCTGCGAGGACAGACATTATATATTCCAGTAGACTTTCATGCACAAATCCTCACAATGATTCTAAGAAGTATGCTAAAAAATTACTATATTTGTAAAGTATAGCACAATCGCTTACTACTTTACAAAGACAGACATTATATACCAACAAACTTGCATACTCAAACCCTCATATGAACATTAAAAAGTGTACATTGATAAATAAGTAGGTGCATATACATGTAAAGACTATATAAAAATGTGTAAAAATACATATAAAAGCTTTTGTGTATAAAACATAAAAGCAAGTGTAATTACCTTCATAAACATATAAGAACTCATATATTCAGAAAACATATAAAAATATGCATGTATATTCATATAACCAATTCTATAGACATATAAGGTGCAGATGCCTAATAAATGGGCTAAAGTAGGATGTATACTTAAAACCCATATCTGCACCTATCATTAAATAGGAAGCGCTAAATCTAAGTCTAAAACTCCAACTTGAAATATAAATATGCATCATCTAAGAGGTTTGCCTTTCAAATGGGGCTTAATAGAAAGTACCTCGTTCAGTCCTCGATCCCTATGTGCCGCCAATCTGCAAATCCATTTCAATTCAGCTTGTTCTGTAAGGTTAACAATGTCCCCTAACCTGACACTGGTACTAATGACCTGTATTACTTGAAATGAGAACCTGTGTGCCTCCCCTTCTCTTAAGGTATGCTTAGCCAGTGCACTATATTCTTGTCCTCTGGCTAAACAGTATCCGTGGTCACGTATCCTTTCCCTTAGTGTCCTGTTAGTTTTTCCTACATAAAAGGAGAAACAGTGGACACAGTGGGCCACATATACAACATTCTTGGTGTTACAATCACTGTTGCAATTAATTGTCCATAGATGACCCGTAGTGGGGTGTCTGAAATAATGAGATTCATCTATGAAGATGCATTGCTGACATGTTCCACATTTGCGTGTCCTTTCTAAACCTGTCCTAATTGCGGACACTGGACCACGTGTACCACATAGAATTCTCTTAAGACTAAGCATGTTACTATATGTGAAGGAGGGGGTCTGCCTCGCTATCCTATCATCAGTGGTCAGTATATTCCAGTGTTTTTGAATGGAACTCTGGACACCACTAATACCACGACCATAGGGTACTACAAATCCCATAGGTCTTGGACTGATCTTCACTTCCGAATCTTGTTGCTGACCGGTTACTTTGTTTGAATAAAATGGCTTGGCTCTACTATTCCTAAGATGATCCATTCCTCTCAATACCTTCTGCACTTCTCCCTCTTCATAGCCTCTTGTAATAAAACTTTCATGGAGGCTTTCTATTCCCTCCTCATAGTCCTCCAGTCTAGTGGAGAGTCTAGAAATCCACATCGCCTGGCCTTTGATTATGTTATGGAAGATGTGCGGATGATGCATACTTTCTCTGTAGAGAAAGGACGATCTATGGCAGGGCTTACGATGTACTTTAGTGTTGATAGCATTTGAAGTCTTATAGATCGTAACATCTAAGAAATCAATATTGTGGGTGTCATGCTTGACAGTGAATTTCAAGAAGGAGCTACTAGAGTTCAAGAAGGAATGAAAGGTGTGTAGCTCCTCTGCAGTACCTCCCCATAGGAAGAAGAGATCGTCCACAAATCGTTTGTAGAACAAAACATGGGGATTGTCAACTATGTGTAGATTCTCAAAGGTCGCCATGACTAAATTGGCATAGCTGTTGGCACAGCTAGTGCCCATGGCGACCCCTTTAATTTGCCTATAACATGTTTGACCATACATGAATAGATTATTTTCCAATACCATCTCCATCAGCATCGATAGAAAATCTATTTTGCTATTAGTGAAATTCGAGTGTTCAGTCAGATACTTGTGTAGAAATGATATACCTTCACTGTTAGGTATGCATGTAAACAGTGAAGTAACATCCATTGTAACAAATATCATTGACTCAGTTACAGCAGAAGAAAGAGTTAATACCTTAACATACAGTTCTCTCAATAGATGTTCAGAGTCTAGCAAGATAAAATCGGAAGACAACACAATTTGTTTAAATTCTTGATCTAAATATATGGACATGGGCTCCGTCAGCCATCCGGAGCCAGCTACAATAGGCCTAAGCTCCGGTGATGTCTCATTCTTGTGTATTTTTGGGAGACCTGATATTGTAGGAATCAGTGGGTACTCCACCTGCATGTACTTAAACAACTCTTCCGTCATATAACCTGCCAAAACACATTCTGAAAGTGCTTGGTCTATACTAACTTTCATGTGGTGGACCATGTCTATCGTGACTACCTCGTATGCTTCATTACTAAGCATCTCTACCATTTTAGCATGATAGAAAGGGGTGTCTAGGACAACAATGGACCCACCCTTATCTGCAGGCCTCACTGTTATCTGGCTGTTACTCCTAAGGCTTTCCAAAGCATCCTTCTGAGAAGTAGTTAAATTACTAGCTACATCATTATTACATAATCTACCCGAATCATATAGATCCTTCTCTACCGCTTTAACAAAGATGTCAACATTGCAATTCATGGGCGGCATATAGACACTATTCTTCCTATACATAGGTCTGGAATAATCCTCAACATCCTGGAAACATAGCTTCAAACAGAGATTCCTTGCAAAGACTCTCAATGATATAATAGCTTGGCTATAGTCAATACTTGATGTGGGTATGAAGGACATGCCTTTGTTCAACAATTCAATCTCAGACATCGATAGTTCATAGGATGAAATATTATGCACAAGGTTGCCTATCCCCAGAAACTCTGTAGTGTTTGTTGGTTCTGGGGCTGATCTTTCCGTTTGGCCCCTCTCACAAAATCGTTCTCCAACGATCTTTTTCTGTTCAGACGAATAGGAAAAGGGGCCTCAGTTGGATTGTGCGTTTCAACCCTCTCTAGTTGTATTCTCCTTCTCACTGCACTCGCAAGGCTAGAGGAATAGTTATCTGTTGAAACAGTGGCTAACGCCTTGGTTTGCACTACAGCATCTACCCCTTCACTTGGCGTGGTATACATTGAAGGAGCAGCATTCTCCTCCGGAGATGTAACATTGTGGCAAGCAAACAGCGGACTCAGCCTCCCCTAGGGTTACTACAGCATTTGAGGGTGAGTTGGAAGTGCCTTCATACCCACATCAAGTATTGACTATAGCCAAGCTATTATATCATTGAGAGTCTTTGCAAGGAATCTCTGTTTGAAGCTATGTTTCCAGGATGTTGAGGATTATTCCAGACCTATGTATAGGAAGAATAGTGTCTATATGCCGCCCATGAATTGCAATGTTGACATCTTTGTTAAAGCGGTAGAGAAGGATCTATATGAATCGGGTAGATTGTGTAATAATGATGTAGCTAGTAATTTAACTACTTCTCAGAAGGATGCTTTGGAAAGCCTTAGGAGTAACAGCCAGATAACAGTGAGGCCTGCAGATAAGGGTGGGTCCATTGTTGTCCTAGACACCCCTTTCTATCATGCTAAAATGGTAGAGATGCTTAGTAATGAAGCATATGGGGTAGTCACGATAGACATGGTCCACCATATGAAAGCTAGTATAGACCAAGCACTTTCAGAATGTGTTTTGGCAGGTTATATGACGGAAGAGCTGTTTAAGTACATGCAGGTGGAGTACCCACTGATTTCTACAATATCAGGTCTCCCAAAAATACACAAGAATGAGACATCACCGGAGCTTAGGCCTATTGTAGCTGGCTCCGGATGGCTGACGGAGCCCATGTCCATATATTTAGATCAAGAATTTCAACAAATTGTGTTGTCTTCCGATTTTTATCTTGCTAGATTCTGAACATCTATTGAGAGAACTGTATGTTAAGGTATTAACTCTTTCTTCTGCTGTAACTGAGTC
>NC_056737.1:1406732043-1406747043 GCF_019279795.1 Protopterus annectens
TTTCGGGCAGGCCATGTTTTCATCTGGCCACGTACAGGACAGACCTCTGTTAATCAATCTGACAATAATGCTGTTACATGCAATGATGTCAACAGGACTGTTTTAACTAATGAGAAGACATTTAAAACTACCTCAACTAGTGTGAATATTTTACTTGATTGTGATAAAGTACAAGAGCATGTGCCACATAATAATTTGGAAAGGGACCATATAGGTTTAACGCAAAGACAGGATTGTACTTGTTTGAATATTGTTGAGTGCACTGACAACCCTATCACTTCTAGTGATGCTCCCAATTCAGGCAGTAGGGTTGGCAATGGAATGATTGTGACTCCTACTATTTCCAAAAAAAGTTTTAATCCAGAAGTTACTGTTAAAGATTCAGTTCATTTGAAATCAAAAAACATGGACTGTTCTGTTAGGCCTAAAGAGAAAAGTAGGTCTGTTGTTCAGAATGATATGCAGGATGCTGTTTTTATGGGTACTGGTGGTTATCTCCCTTTTCTACTACCGGTCCAGATGGACAGGACAGGGGGGTGAGGGAGATCAGCCAGCAGGGGACATTACAAACGGAAGTTGTCAGGGGAACATTACCCCAACCAGACTTTGAAAAAAATGTGGGGGAAGGCCAATAGTTCACTGATTTTTAATATATCCAGTCATTGTTTCACCCCATATGAATGTAGTGTACTGAAAAAAGGTTTAAATTTCATACCAACTTGTAATAGTAATTTAGTTGACACTGTTTTAGATTTAAAAACTTTTTGTAGGGATGTTATGTTATGCTTGATCTATGGTGGGTCCACCCCATAGATAATGGAGAAATGGGACCACAAGTTAATTTGAGGAGACCCAGTAGCTTTGTACCAGTCAACCATCCTTTAGTAGAAGCTTACTTTAAATTAACTGAGGAAGATCTCTATCAGTTTTATGATAATAGGGGTAATTCTAAGAAATTCTTTAAACATAACCTTACCTATATGGAGAGACAGGCACTGTGTCATCTCCAGAACAATAGTTTGCTCGTCATTCGGCCTGCGGACAACGGAGGACTAATAGTCATCATGGATATTTTTATTATCGATCTATGAAAGATATGCTTAATGATACTAGTTTCTACAGTAAAATCTCAGTTTTTGAGGTACATAGAATTATTTCCTCTGTAGATAATGACATTCGCGATCTTTATGCAGCTGGTCTTATTACTGATGAATTATTTGCTTTTATGCATACTATCAACCCTTTAATTCCTATAATACAAGGGTTGCCCAAGGTACATAAACATGCTAGGAACCCACCTATGAGACCCATTGTTGCTGGTGGAGAATGGGTGACTGAACCCTTATCATTGTATGTTAAGTTTTTACGACCAGTTATTAGCTTGAATCCAACTGTGTTAAGAGATTCTAAACCGTTTTTATTAGATTTGTATGACTGTGTTCTAGGGTTAGATGACATTAGTACGTTGGCTTTTGTCACCCTTGATGTTCAGTCATTATTCACTATGATACCGAATGAGTTGGGTATACTTTATATACAGAATTATTTGTCTGTACATAGTGAATATTCTCCTAAACAGATTGATTTGGTAGGTTTCTTTTCAGAAACAGTTTTGAATAACAATGTCTTCATTTTTGCAGATTATATGTTCGTACAGAAACATGGCGTAGCTATGGGCACATCTTGTGCCAATAGCTACGCCAATATGTTTCTTGCTCAGTGGGAGATTGAGTTACTTTTTCCTCTTACCGAATTTTGGAATAATGTTATATTCTACCAACGTTTTGTGGATGATTTGTTTATTTTGTGGCGAGGGTCATCTGAAGAATTTTCTAGGATGTCCTTCAAGGATGCATCTGCAGTCCTTACAAATGGGTTGTCCTGTCGTCAGGCAGCCCTTCAGTCGGCCGGATTCCAAAGTCTGGGTCTGGCCCGCTGGTGTCGCTTCACCCGGCGTCATAACTGCAGTTATTCGGTATAAAGGCATCAGCCGGCGCCATTTTCCTCAGTCTTTCTTGCGGCGTGGCGCCCGAAGCAGAAGCTGTTGGCAAGTGCGGTCGGTCAGAACCAGAGATTACTACTACCGAATACTACTTGAAGACTTCTAAAAGCTAAGTACCCGTTGGGGACTCTTTCTTGCCTCAGCCGATGTCAGAAAAAGTGAATAACTGTTTAACTTGTGGGAAACAAATACCTCATAAAGATTTCCACTCTTACTGCTTACCTTGTTTAGGCCCAGACCACGACGTAGCAGCTTGTCTAGCCTGTGCTTCTTTTAACCGACGGACGCTTAGACGCCGGTCGTAGTTTGCAGAACAGTTTTTCGGCTCTGATTTTGCTTATATCATGCCGTCGGATCCTCCGACTTCACAAATAACCAAAAAACGCAGGGAAAAGGACCGACACTCGCGGTCCGCCGTTTCGGCCGAAACCGCGGTTAAGCTAACCACGAGTGTCTCTGTTTCGGCTGAAACCGAGCAAGCGGTTCTTTCCCCAGCCGAAAACATGCCTTCTACCGAGGCCTCTTCTAACCTGGTGGAATCGGCTTCGGAAATCCAACCTGCAGTTGCGATTTCTCAGGAATTATCAGACACTATTCCCTTGGATATTTCAACCCCTGCACGTGGAGCTGCTAGGCCTCCTGCAGCCATGTCTATTAAGGCCTTTGCCAGGGCTAAAGCAGCTAAAGCTTCAAAAGCGGTGCCTGTTAAGCCCCCCTCTCACAGGCCCAGCACCAGTTCCCATATGCTTTCTTTGGCTGAGGATCTCATTTCTTTAATTCGTGGATCCCAGCCTCATCCAGACAGGACCTCTCATCCACCTCCAGAGAAGAGGCCTAGAGCAGAGCCCCAGAGCCTGTATCCACAGATGATTCCTCTGATGACTCAGAACATACAGACCCTCCTGAGGCTCCTTATTCTCCTTACGAAGACTCTGATGCTGAAGAGTCCATACCTTCAGCCTCTCCACCTGAGGAATTTTCCTTTGGGGAAACCTTGCATGCTATGAGGGAACAATTTCAGTGGCAGGGCCAAGATTTCTCAGACTCCAGGAAAAGGCTTAGAACCTTTCTACATTTGCCACAGCATAGGCCTTTAGCTATACCTCCAGTTCTTTCTGTTGTAGATGATGCATTTAATGATGCTTGCACTGCTCCTGATTCATTACCTCCGGCCCCTGCTAAGCCCGATAGGTTCTACAGGGTCCCGGACACTCATAATCATTTATACAAGGCCCCATTTGCAGATCCAGAGACTATCTCCCAGGGCCCTAAAGCTGTAGCTACAACATCTACTAAAAACCCCCTCCCCTCTGAAAGGGAATCCCGGTCCTTAGAGCGATGGGGTAAAAAAGTTTACACCTCTGCTACTTTGTCAGCTAGGGCTTTGAACTGCCAATTTCATATGATTCAATATCAAGAGTTTATGCTAGACCAGTTAACTAAAAAGCTGTCCTCTGAATAATCTTTAGATAAGAAATATGTTCAGGAAATGGTACATAACTTACAGCAGGTTAGCAACCATTCTTTGAAATGTGGCTATGATGCACTGGAGGCTTCCTTTAGATCAGCCATGACTGGCACAGTTATCAGGAGACATGCATGGTTGAAAGAGCAGGCATTACCAGACCATGTCAAATCAAAGCTTTTAGATGCTCCTATGGACAAAGTCAATTTATTTGGTTCCCCTGCACAGCAGGTACTAAAAAAGATGGAAGAGAAGGCGAAATCTGTACAAACAGTGAAAGATTTCTTACAGGTTCAACCTCCAAGGTTTAGCAGGAACTGGCCCTCCAAGAATTGGTCCTTTCCGGACTCCTCTAAGACACAGAGAGGCAGGAATAGGCGTTCAAGAGGCAGAAACCAATCCAGGGGTGCCTACAGGGGACGCCAGTGGCAAGGTAACAACCAGCGAGGCACAGACGCAGCCACCACCACTGCAACAACACAATCACAGTGACTTGGCTGTGGCACCGCCTACCAGGGAACAACTGGAAGCACCCTTAGGCGGAAAGCTAACGTTATTTTCAAAGAACTGGCATTGCATCACAAGGGAAAAATGGATTTTGCAAACTATAGACCAAGGTTACAGGTTCCATTTCCATACTCTACCAGCAAAGAGAGGAATGCCAAACCTACCTCCTACTCAAAGGGCAGAAGCTCTAAAGCAAATATCTCAATTATTAAGAATGAGAGCTGTGGAAAAGGTACCATCTATGGAACAAGGAAAGGGATTTTACTCCAGACTCTTCCTGGTACCAAGAAAAGAGAACAAATGGAGGCCTATTCTCAACCTGTCCGCTTTAAACACATTCCTCATTGTTCCAAAATTCAAAATGCTGACCCTACAGCAGCTCCTTCCCATGCTGGGCAAGGAGTCTTGGCTGGTAACTCTAGATCTCAAGGAGGCATAACTGCACGTCCCCATACGACCAAATTGCAGAAGATACCTCAGATTTCTTGCAGGATCAGAGCATTCTCAATTCTCAGCATTGCCCTTTGGCTTATCTACTGCGCCCAGAGTGTTCACGAAATGCCTGGCATCAGTAATTGCTCATTGCAGACTTCAGGGAATTCAAATTTACCCCAACCTGGACGACTGCCTGATACAAGCGGACAACAAAAGCAAGCTAACAGAAGACTTACAAAGAGTCATTTACCTGCTGCAAGCCCTGGGATATACAGTCAATATAAAAAACTCAAGGCTGATTCCATCCCAAAGAATAACCTTTCTGGGTGCAGAGCTGGACACATCAACACAAATGGCATTCCTAACTGCAGAAAAGAAAGAGCAACTACCTCTCTACTTCTTGGCATTAATAAAGCAGAACCATCTGACTGCAAGGAAAGTACTACAAGCCCTAGGCTTCATGGCATCCTGCATAATTCTGGTCCCTCATGCCAGGCTGCATATGAGAAAGCTACAGTGGTACCTAAAGAATTTGTGGTCTCAACACAAGCACAGCCTAGAAACCAAAATTCCAATAATCCCATGCCTGAAACAAGAGTTTCTATGGTGGGCTCAGGCCTGTCAATCAAACACAGGATTGCCCTTCTGCAACAGTCAACCAAGCCAAACTATCACGACAGATGCATCAGACCTCGGTTGGGGGGCACACATGCTGGACAAGTGCATACAAGGCTTATGGACTCAAGACCAGCTGCGCCTGCACATAAATCTAAAGGAAATGCTGGCAGTAAAATTGGCAATCCAGTCATTCAGACCATTTCTCCAGGAAGGTCAGTTGATGATAAGGACAGACAACACCACAGTTATGTGGTACATCAACAAACAGGGAGGCACACATTCATACCCTCTATGCCGGCTGGCACTGGACCTATGGGATGTGGCTCTGAGCTACAACATTCAGTTACAAGCAATTTTTGTACCGGAAAAGAAAACATTCTAGCAGACATACTAAGCAGAACTACCACGGATGCCCACGAATGGATGCTGCATCCGGACATCTTCAAAGCCATCACAAGAGAATGGGGATTACCACAAATAGACTTATTTGCATCCCCACTCAATCACCAGCTAAAAAGATTCTGCACAAGGACGTACCACCCACTTGCTTGGAAGGTGGACTCCCTATCTTTCATTTGGAAGAACCTGACAGCATACGCATTCCCACCACTACCATTGATGCACAAGGTGCTTTTGAAGATCAAAGAGGAACGTCCAAGGATCATTCTGATAGCTCCAGACTGGCCAAGGCAACATTGGTACCCATTGCTGAGGAGCATGTCTCTGGAACAAATATGGGCACTACCTCTGATCCCATTGCTGCTAACACAGAACAACTACAACATCCTGCATCCAAACCTGAAAACTCTGCAGCTAACTGCCTGAAACATTACATAAGAACAATTAACCCAAATTTATCCCAAAGGGTTAAAGACATAATCCTTGAGGCTCGTAGACCTTCAACAGGAAAGAATTATGCAGCAAAATGGAAAAGATATCTCATTTGGAGTACTGAAAAGGGAGAAGATGTGGCACTGGTAAACATAGCCAACATCCTGGAGTACTTGGCAGAGCTCTTCCATACAGGCCTGTCCTATTCTTCCATCAAGATACATGCATCAGCCATTTCAGCAGAATACAGCTTGGATCCTCCTGTCTTCTCACATCCTCTGCTCAGGCAGTTTCTGAGAGGAATTAAAATGTAAAACCTCCCAGGAAACCACCATTGCCAGCATGGGACTTGAACTTTGTGCTAGAAAAATTGACACTTCCCCTTCGAACCAGCAGCAACAGCAGAATTACAATACTTATCCTGGAAGACTGCTTTCCTGCTGGCAATCACCTCAGCAAGAAGGGTCTCTGAACTACAGGCATTAATGGCAGTGCAACCCTTCCTGATCTTCCATCAAGATAGAGTGTCCATGAGAACAAATCCTACATTTATGCCTAAGGTGGTATCCAGAGTATCTTTAAATCAGGCTATCCACCTACCTACATTCTTCCCCAACCCTCAGAACAGGGAGAAAGACTGTTGCATACCTTGGATGTACATAGACAATTACGCTACTACCTGGACAGGACCAAGTCCAATAGAAAAACTGACCAGCTTCTGGTAGCATATGCAACAGGAAAGGAAGGAAAACCAATTTCAAAACAGACAATCTCCAAATGGATAGGAAATTGCATTAGATTTTGTTACTCCTACCATGGAAAGAAAACTCCAGAGAACATCAGGCCTCACTCCACAAGGGCTACAGCCACTACCACAGCTTTCTTACGAGGAGTGGCTACCAAGGACATTATAGAGGCTGCTACTTGGACCTCCGTGCATACATTTGCCAAGCATTACAATTTACCATTATACTCTAGATCCCGAGCAGGTTTTGCCACTGCTGTTTTGCAAGGGATCCTAACTACACCATAATTTTACCTTTTTACTCCTCCCCTAGTTTAGCTATGGTATTCTACCCATTTTTAAGGACTGCAGATGCATCCTTGAAGGACATAGTACAGTTTTGTACCTACCATAAATGTAGATGTCCGATAGGAATGCATCTGCAGTCAGGATTACCCACCCACCTTCCCCTCTGTGGTACTCCTAGGGTATTTGCCATCCTTCAGCTAGCTTGGGGGGATCTATTATGGTGTATTTGTTTGTATATATGTACATACATGCTTATTTTATGTGTTTGCTCTCTACTATTTGGAAACATTGGCATTTATCCAAATTTAGCCATCCAAGAGGGCACCTGGCATCTGGGGCAAGAAACACTGAGGAAAATGGCGTCGGCTGATGCCTTTATACCCGAATAACTGCAGCTATGACGTCGGGTGAAGCGCGACACCAGCCGAAGCCAGACCCAGACTTTGGAATCCGGCCGACCGAAGGGCTGCCTGACGACAGGACAACCCATTTGTAAGGACTGCAGATGCATTCCTATCGGACATCTACATTTATGGTAGGTACAAAACTGTACTTTTTTTAGGATTATGAACAATTTGACTGACTGCCTTAGATTTACCTACCACATGTCATATACACATGTAGACTATCTAGATATCTATGTTGAGAAGCTGAATAACACTACGATCAACACAGGGATCTTTCGAAAAACATGTCATAGGAATGCTTTTTTATTTAGATCTAGCATGCACCCTGGTTATATTTTTAAAAATCTCATCAGGGGTCAGGGTATGAGAGCTTCCAGGTTGAATCCCTCATTGGTTGGTTTCCAACAGGAGATGATCAGTCTGGAAAAGAAGATCTGAAGTAGGAGATTCATTTGTCTGCAACCTGTGGGGTTATGGATCCGATATCGGATCTGAACCGGCATGGTTTTCCAGCTATGGATCCAAGCTCTCAGCTCCTCCCCTCACCCATAATGCCCTGCTCTACCCTCATGACCCCAGATCTCGTTTGCCGCGCATGGTGACTGGATTTGTTTCTCAAGCTCTCAAGCTAAGTGGTAGTTTTACTGTTTAAAATCAGAATTTTGAAGTTTTTATTGATTTTTTGTGTGAAAGTGTAGGTTTCCCCTTTGATATTTTTTCCTTTTTAGAGTTAATCTAAAAGTTTTATCCCTCCCCTCGCTGTTGGCGTAGAGTGTGTGTGTTGGGCCTGTGTGTGTATTGGTTGTTTAGTTACTTTAGTTTGGTAACTGCTTGTTAGACTAGGATGGCAGACCAACCTAAGTCTATATTTTCTAAATGCTCCGAGTGTGGCCATAAGCTTTCCCCAGCTGATGGCCACACTCGGTGTGTTAGATGCCTGGGGGTTGAACACCTCACATCTGGATGTTCCATTTGTGCAGGGTTCAACCCCAGGGCATTAAAGGAGCGGAGGTCCAAGCTTGTTTTGGCGGGCCTTTTACTGCCGGACTCGGCTCCGACCTCCGCTCCTTCCGGAGTGACCGTGCCTACGGTTATTCCCTCTGTGGCACCCCCTCCTCCTCCTGGGACTCAACCTCCCGTTTCTGGTTTGGAGGAGAGGGATGCTAAGAAAAGGGACCGGAGGGAGAAGCACCATAAGCGGCGGGCCGAGACCTCTGTTTCGGCCCCGCCAGCCAAGCGGGCTTCTCCCCCGGCTCCGTTGTCGGCTCCATTGTCGGCTCGGTCTCCTCCTTCTCGGCTCCGGTCTCCAGTGTGTTTTTCACCGGGACCTGAGGAGGAGGAGACCTGATCTCCGTCGAGGCTATCGAGGAGGCACTCCAGGCCTACCTCGGTAGCCTCGTCGAGATCCACGTATAGCCTTTTGGATGCTGATCTGGACCGGATGATGAGAAGGTTCATCCAGGCCCAGATGCAGATGGGAGTGCTCTTGCCTCCCCCCCCCCTCTGGGGGGGGGAGCTCAACACCCTTCTTCAAACCGATTGCTCCTTCTCCGACTCGCTACCCGGGTCCGGAGCAGCTGTAGCCGAGCAGCTTCGAGGGGTGGGTCGGCGCCGATAGTACTTTGTACTTCGGATCCGACCCTGCCCTCGAGTGCATCGGATCCGACCTCTCGGAGCCTGGATCCGAGCCTCGGATCCAGGGGGATCAGTGCTCCTTCGGCGCCATCTGTGTCGGAGCGCACTGTCCCTTCGGATCAGAGCGCTTCGGCGCTGGCTCCGATCCACTCTTCGGATCCGAGGGGGAGCCGATTGTCGGATCCTTTGGTCGAGGTCGGCTCCCCTTCGGCGTTTGATGTAGTGGAGAGGGCCCTGTTGAGGGTCTCCAGACCCCCGGCACTTGTTTCGGCTCCGTCCCGCGCTCCCTCTGCACTGGGCCAGGCTTCCACCATCCGGCCCTTGGGACAGCCCGCTTCTGTGCATCAAGTTGCTCCAATGGAACAAGTTGCTGCTTGCGAGGAGTCCTCTGACAGCCCCCCAGAGGATGTCCCTCGCAAGCATACGTGCAAAAGGAGGCACATTGACCCAACCGAGTCTCACACGGAAGACACGGACTTGGAGGAAGGGGAAGGCACCCCACGGTCACCCCGAGGATGTCTCATTTGGAGACATCATGGAAATGCTCGTATAAGGGGGTGGTCTGCCCCAAGTCTTCCTCGGACGAGTCCGTGTTCTTGTTGGCTTTTGAAGCGGGCCCGTCTACCCCTTGGGTGTCCCCTCCTGCCGACCCCCTGGTGGACCTCATTACCACCAGGGCGTGGAAGGAACCGGACACCGTGGAGCCAATTCCTAAGAGGCCCGATAGGATCCTTAGCCCACCGTCCGACCGTGCCCATTGGAGTAAGGGGCCTCCGGTAGATGCCATGTTGACGGCGGCCACCAAGAGGGAACTTGCTCAGGAGAGTCCCTCAGTCCATCCCCCGAGCAAGGAGTCTCGGATGATGGACCGCTTGGGGAAGTGGATGTTTAGTTCAGCGACCTTCTTGGTAAGGGCGCTGAACTACTTGGCACACGTCATTAGGATGCAGCGAGATCTCATTAAAGAATACGCTGCATCTCCCCCAGAGTCCATGTCGGAGGAGGACAGGGTGCTGCACTCCACCCGCATGGCCACTCTTAGGTCAGTTACTATGGCCACTCTTAGGTCAGTTACTAATACCTCTATGCGGCTACTCTCCCACGCTACGGAAGGCGCTAGAGCCGCAGGGGCAGGCCTAGTCACTAGACGTCAGGCCTGGCTCCATCACTGCGATTTTTCTGAGCCCTTCAAAGCGTCATTTGCGAACGCCTTTGATGGTTCTGCTCTTTTGGCAAAACCGTCGAACGTTGACCCAGAGCGAGGAGGACGGGAAGACGCTGTCTGCCGTCGGAATCCGCTTCTCTGCACCCCAGAGGCCCTACTCTAGGAACCAAAAGGGTCAGAAGAAGATGTGGTTCCGGAAGTCGCAGCAGTCCCAGCCTGCTCCGGACAACCAGTCCTTCCGTGGCAGAGGAGGACAGGGAGGACGCCGCCCTAGAGGCAGAGGTGCTCCCAGAAACTTCGGGTCCAGGGAACCTTTCTCTGAACGGCCCGCGCAGCAACCCTGAGGGGTTGCGCGCCTGCTCCACCCTGGAGGCAGGCGGGGACGTTCCGGGCACCTAGCGGCATGGGAGTCCATAACATCAGACCGCTGGGTTCTCCAAATCATATCCAGATGATATCGCATCCCTTTTCTTCACTTTCCAAAGTTGAAGTTTCTCCCAGACGTTCCACCCGGTCAACGGGAGGCCGCTTTGGCAGAAATTGGCCATCTGCTAAAGAAAAGAGCCATCCAGCCCGTCCCCCCAGACCAGATCGGATCAGGGTTCTACTCCAGGTTTTTAGTGCCAAAGAAGGCGGGGAACTAAGACCAATTCTAGACCTTTCTCTCTTGAATCTGGCAGTCCCCAAAGAAAAATTCCGAATGGTCACTCTGCAATCTATTCTCCCCCTTCTGGGAGAAAATCACTGGATGTGCTCGATAGACCTCAAAGACGCGTACTACCACATCCTGATGGACAGGCGCTCCAGGAGGTTCCTCCGCTTCCGGCTGGGAGCCAGTCACTACCAGTTCCGGGTCCTTCCCTTTGGTCTCACCACATCCCCCAGGGTGTTCACCCAAGGTATTAGCAGTGGTAGCGGCCCACCTGAGGCTTCAGGGGGTGCAGGTCTTTCCCTACCTGGACGACTGGCTTCTTACCGCCCCAACAAGGCATCTACTATTATTGGCGCGAGACTCCTTTCTCCATCTTGCTCCTTTTCTGGGCATTACAATAAATACAAAGAAATCCAACCTGGCGCCCACACAGCTGTTAGATTTCATAGGGGCCAGGCTAGACACAAGGAGTTTACGAGCCTTTCTCACTGCGGACAGAGTTCAAAATCTGCAGCTCCAGGTGCGGGCCATTCTCCACTCGAGTTCTGTTCCGGCGGAGTTGATCCTGAGGGCTCTAGGGTCCATGGCATCTGCTATAGCACTTCTCCCTCTTGCCAGGCTCAATATGCGCATCCTACAGTGGACTCTCTTAGTACAGTGGTCATACCTTGCTCTCCCTATGCATCATCCCATTGCGATCAGCAAGGCTTGCAAGCGGTCCCTCTTGTGGTGGCTTCACTCCCCAGATCTCCACGGGG
Source organism: Protopterus annectens (assembly GCF_019279795.1). Taxonomy (NCBI): domain Eukaryota; kingdom Metazoa; phylum Chordata; order Ceratodontiformes; family Protopteridae; genus Protopterus; species Protopterus annectens. Next base: position 1,406,743,552 of record NC_056737.1, read on the forward strand.
CCGCCTTTTGTGCTTCTCCCTCTCGCCACGGTGACCACGGACGCCTCCGCCTCGGGTGGGGGCATTTTGGCCGGACCGTCCAAGGCACGTGGAACGATTCAGAGACCTTACTGCATATCAACGTTCTAGAGATGAGAGCAGTGCTCTTAGCGTTGCTAGCACTTCAGGACTTTCTTCCCTTGGGAACAATTGCGATTCAATCGGACAACATGTCTGTGGTCTGGTACATCAACAAGCAAGGGGGAACAAGGTCTTACCCTCTTTGTCGAGAAGCCATGAGAGTTTGGGAATGGGCAATCTCCACCAACCGCTTTCTAATAGCAACGCACATTCCGGGTCGGACCAACATCCTGGCGGACAAGCTCAGTCGCACCATTCTGACCCCTTACGAGTGGTCTCTCAATTGTCAAGTAGCGGAACGCATATTCGCACGGTGGGGAACTCCTTCATGCGATCTTTTTGCCTCTCCCTCAAACACCAAGTGCAACAGTTTTTTCGCTCTGATACCTCCCCCCGGAGGTTCCCCAAGAGACGCTCTGGTGCATGCTTGGCCACCCGGTCTTCTGTATGCTTATCCACCCTTGCTTCTGATGCTCCAAGTTCTTCAGAAAGCCTCTCGGGTGGGTTGCAGAATGATTCTCATTGCTCCGTTTTGGCCTCGACAGATCTGGTTCCCCTTCCTAAGGTCTCACTCGGTGAATCCTCCTTGGATTCTAGATCCCATTCCGGATCTGATATCCCATCCATCCTGCATACCTCCTCCGAATCTGGACAACCTGAAGCTGACTACTTGGCTGCTCCAGTTCCACTCTTGATCAGGACTCCCGGTATTTCGTCACCTGTTAAGGCAATTCTGGTGGCAGCTCATAAACCGTCCACTAGGAAGGTCTACCGCAGCAAGTGGAAACTGTTTTCTTTGTGGGCGGAGCGGCAAGGCCTGAATCCCTTCACGGTCCCTCTCCCCTTAGTGCTTGACTTTCTAACCACTCTTTTTAATGATGGTGCCAGCAGTTCCACAGTCAAAGTACAACTGGCGGCAATTTCTCATTATCACATTGGCCATGACTCTAATCCTCTTATGTCAGCCAAGTTGTGTAAAATTTTCCTTAAAAGTACTTGCCCCTGTAAAACAAGCGGTTCCTCCTTGGGACCTCTCTTTGGTTCTCCAGGCCTTGACCGCCCCCCTTTCGAACCAGCGGCTACGGTGGATCTCAAATTCTTGTCTTACAAGACAGCCTTTTTGGTAGCCATTACATCAGCCAAGAGAGTTTCTGAGCTTCAAGCTTTATCAGCTAAACCTCCTTACTTGGTATTTCATCCGGACCGTGTCTACCTCAGGACCAACCCGTCCTTCCTTCCTAAAGTCGCTTCTGAAGCAAACATTAATCAGTCCATTAACCTCCCTGTTTTCTTCCCTAAATATGAGAACAAAGGTGAATATAAGCTTCACTCATTAGATGTCCACAGGCAACTTAGATTTTATCTAAACAGGACGGCTGGTCATAGGCAATCCGACCAGTTGTTTATTTCCTTTGCAAAATTTAATTTGGGCAAGCCAATTTCTAAAGTTTCTCTGTCATGCTGGATTTCACAGTGCATCTTATTGGCTTATCAAGCTTCAGGAAGGCCCGCACCGGAGGGTGTTCATGCCCATTCAACCCTGTCAGTATCTACCTCGGCAGCCTTCAAGGCTAGGATTCCTCTAGATGATATTTGTGCTGCAGCCACGTGGGCTTCATCTCATACTTTTATCTCCCACTATAAGTTGGATCTTGCATCTAGCGGTAGAGCATCATTTGGCTCAGCGGTGCTCGAATATCCTTCCATGATGGCCGCCCAAGATTCAGGTAGCTGGGGACTCTGTCCCACAGGTTGCAGACAAATGAATCTCCTACTTCAGATTTAGAAGTTATGTACTCACCATAACGTTCCATCTGAGTAGGTGTATTCATTTGTCTGCAACCATCCCGCCCTCCTATCCCCCTGGCCTTTCAGTTTCCTGCATATTATCTGTTACCCTTTTCAGGGTGTTGTTGCTGTTGGCAAACTCGATCTGAGGTCATGAGGGTAGAGCAGGGCATTATGGGTGAGGGGAGGAGCTGAGAGCTTGGATCCATAGCTGGAAAACCATGCCGGTTCGGATCCGATATCGGATCCATAACCCCACAGGTTGCAGACAAATGAATACACCTACTCAGATGGAACGTTATGGTGAGTACATAACTTCTAATTATTGGATAGAGGATACACTATTGATGAACTTGATAGACAGTGGTCTGATCTTGCAGATCTTTGGTTGACTTAGGCATGACCGTACTGTGGACCACCCTTAGAAGTGAATCATCCCAATGTGATCAACAGAGGTTCCCATACTAAAATTCCGTTATTTTATACAGGTGATTTCAAGCAAGTAACAAATTTATTTCACCAACATTGGTCTATCCTTGTTGATCATGAAATAAGCAATATTGTAGGTAGTCATCCTAGATTTCGGTTTAAGAACTATAAAAATTTAAAGACGCTTTTATGCTTTGATAGGAATAATATAGGAAAGCCATTATATGGCCATACTGAGCCATGTAGGTCCTGCAATTTCTGTACATACATTGATATGTCTGAGGTCTTTTATCATCCTGACCTGCATAAGGAATTTTGTTTTATAGGGTCCAGTAACTGTATGACCCCCCATGTAGTTTACTTGGCCGAGTGTGGAACCTGTGGGGCATTTTATGTAGGGAAGACCAATAGACCTTTACGTGACAGGATGAGAGAACACATCTATCACCTTAAAAAAGGGTCTCTGCATAGTGCACTTTCCAAGCATGTAGCTGAACTTGCGAATACCCATACGTTTAAATTTAAGGTGATTGAGGTCATTATACCCTGTATTAGGGAAGAGAACATCATCACACATACTGAATATAGGGAGGCTCGCTGGATTGTTCTTTTACGGGCAGATAGAGGAAAAGGCCTGAATGAAAGGGCTTCCATTAAGCCCATTTTAAAGAAAAGGAGGCTGTGTAAATGAAACTTGGTTTTATGTATTCTGCTTAATATGTTTTCTTATAGGTTTTGTTGCTTAGGTTTATTTTTATTTTTTACTATTTATTATTTTTGTTCACTTATTATTTTTCATTTTTTATATTTAGGATGTTATTTGTTTATTCAAAGTTTTTTTGAGATTTTAGATGTATATAATATATAATGTATGTATTACATATATTTTTGTATACTGTGGCTTTTAATGGTTGATTAATTGATTGATTATTTATTGACATTTTTGAGTAAGAACTGCCTTATATAAATATCAGCCAGTTTTGTGTTCACTATCTGGTCTGATGAAGCTCCTATGCGAAAGCGCTTACCAGCTTGTGTCTCTGCAATAAATTGTGGATTTTTTATCGCCTTGGACTTGGTTTGTGTTTGGATATCTTAGCTTATAGCTGTGTTTCGCTCTGTTGGTATCTTTCTCTTTTTATTTTTTCATATACC
>NC_056737.1:1406749543-1406814095 GCF_019279795.1 Protopterus annectens
TGTTTAGCCCCACCTGTTAATTCTTTTTCTCTTGAGGGGCATGTTGCACCGGAGTCAAGTATGAGTACTGTTTACAATATGTAAGAGAGGTTTAACTTGTTAGAGAAAGATTTGTTATCCCTTAAACGTCTTCAGTGGGACAGTTTATTCCTTGAAAATTGTTTAAAAGTTCAGCAAGTCCCTAGAGGTCTGAGAATAAATAACTTGCCAGCGGGTAAAGATTTACCTAAGGAATTTACTGACAAATGGCTTGATATTAATCAAAGGGCGGGACTACAATATATGGAACTGTTGCGTGATGCCAATATAAGCAAAATAGATGATATAACTACTAAAGTTAAAACGAATTATGATATGCTCAAAGACAATACTTCCAGGGACAATTTTAATAGTAAAATGGTCCTTGTACAAGAGAACTTACATAAATTAAATGAGTTGTGTCAAAGGAAAACCAAAATGTTTTACAGAGACAGAAATGAATACGCAAATGGCGTGGCCACAGCATATGAGTTATGGTTGCAAGCTAATGCCAGCAATATTATACATAAAGATTCTACTGCAAATACTGCCAGTTTAGAAGATGAAGTTAATACTTTAAGGAGGTCTGAAAGACTGGGCAGTAAGAATAATATGCAAGTTGTTGTGGCTGATGTTCATTTCAATACTACAGGGGAAATTAGACAACATGCAAACTAACCAGCAGTGAGTCCCAAAGTCAAGGATACCAGTAAGACAAAAACAAATTGTGAGGAAGCACACTTAAAAGGAACTTTGAGAGACGATAGCAAACAAATAATAGAGGTATATCAAAGAATAGACAACCAAAGAAGAACATGGGCCCAGTTGACAGCAGATGGTCATAATGATAAAATGGACTATAATAAAAGACAACAGTCACAAAAAAAAACTGGGGGGCAGGAAAGGTCCAAGAAAGAATTGCATAGTTTTTGTTGATAATTCCAAGACATAAACAGTGTGAACTTCAAAATTATTAACTTATGTAGTAAGAATATTTCTTATGATGACTGCTGTGTACTGAGTAAGGGGTGGAATTTCACCCTGGCACAAAGGGCAAATAAATTAGTGGTGATCAATGAGTTAAGAGATTATGTGAGGAAATTAAACCTCAAATTAATATTTGGACATCAAAAACAAAATAACTGTGAATTTTATAAACCAAGCAGTTATAATCCACCTTTATCCAAAGAATTGGAAATGTTTCTCAATATGTGTGAAATGCAGATGCTCGAAATGTTAGAAAATGATACCAACTTTAAATATTATAATTTAATTAAGAAGGAGAAAGAATGTTTTGATGCCTTAGTTAAAGATGAAAACATACTTATTTTTAAGGCTGATAAAGGAGGTTTGATGGTTTTGTTGGACAGAGATGATTATGAAAGAAAAATGAAAGAAATGTTATCTGATAGTAATTTTTATAAACCAGTTAATCTAATAAAAATAAAGAGGGGAATTGTATTAATAGAATCATGCATAGATGAGTTGTTCTATGCAGGAAGAATCTATGAGAAAATGAAAAGAAATATAACTAATAATAATCCCAAGATCAGTAGAATTTTTGGAATACCCAAAATCCATAAAAATATTGATTCTCCTACTTTAAGACCAACAGTAGCCAGTAGAAATAGTAAGAGGGAGGGAATGCCTATCTTAGTAGATAAACATCTACAAAAGTGGTACCTAAGAGTGTCACATATATAAAAGACAGTTATGACTGTATGAATAAACTAAATGATATTAAGGTCTCTGACTCAGATATATTACTAACTTTAGACATTACTTCATATAATGATACCAAACAAAGGAGGCATGGAGATGCTTAGAATGGAGCTACTTAAATCGAGAGAATTTTCTTCTAACACAGTGGGACTGCTTATGGAGGTGATAGATTTGGTCTTGAGCTACAATTACTTAGAATTTTATGATCAATTATTTGTGCAAACCAATGGGGTTGCTATGGGTGCTGCGTTAGCCCCTAGTTATGCTACATCCGGATGTTAGTTATGCTAACATTTTTATGCAGGGATGGGAGTCAGCCAATATCTTTGAAAGTGTTTTTGCAAAAAATATTATTAAAATGTTGAGATTTATTGACTATGTTCTGATAATATGGGATGGCACTGTTGACAAATTAAATGAATTTTTGAGATATATTAACAATGTCTCTTCCTATATTAAGTTTACGCACAATTTTAGTACAGAAAGAATTAATTTTTTAGACCTTATGATTTACAAAACAGATGGTAAATTAGTTTCTAAAATTCATAAAAAAGAATTTCAAAACAATATGTATTTACATTATTCAAGTTTACATCCAAAAAAGACCAAGTGGAACATTGTCAGAGGTCAAATAAGTAGAATTAGCAATTTGACGAAAGACGATGAAATCTTTCATGTTGAGGCTGATAACTTTTGCAAAAGAATGTTAACTAGAGGTTACCCCCAAGAGATGGGTAGATAAGGTGATGGCAGAAGAAATTTTGAAAAGGAATAATATAATTGTAGATAAATCAAAGGAGAAAATTTCTGTAGACTTCACCACAGCTTTAGCATTACAAAAGAGCACAGATTCTAATACTATTAAAAGTATAGCCAGAAGGAATTGGGGAATACTAAAAGGAAATAGTGAAATCATACAGAAATTAGGAGATGAACCCCAAATTGTACAAGGAAGAGCGAAAAACTTTAGACTTTTTTCAAAAGAAGTTAAATAAAAATAAGGCTGTGGAAGAAAGGAAAGGAATGGTAAAGTGTTTCAATTGTAATTATTGCCAATATTTATATATAGATAGTCATGAAATTACACTTGGTAAAACTTTAGTAGAAGTCCCAGGTAGATTCACATGTAGATCTAAAAATGTTGTTTATGTATTAATATGTGTAGAATGTAGCTCCTTTTATGTAGGTAAAACTAAAAGAGAATTATATAGGAGAATTTATGAACACCACTATTGCCATTGGTAAGGGTGATGTAAAAAACACTATGGGTAAGCATTATGTGGAAAATAGATGTAAAATCAACTTTAAGTGTTTGGTAATAGATTCAATGCATCCTAATGTCAAAAGTATTAACGTAGAAGAAGAATTAGGGTGGTTGGAATACTGCTGGCAGGTTAGATTAAATGCATGTTTTCCCCCAGGACTTAATAATAGAGAAGAATTGATGATGTATTTAAAAAGGAAGGGACTGAAGCATTAGGGATTTTGGTTAGAGGTATTTGTCAGCATTAGGCTGATTGTTGTTTTAAGAACTGCTATTTGAACTGCTATTTGAGCTTTTAATGATTAGTTGCCAATTATGTTTAATTGACTGCTATTTTAGTATTTAAATAGGTTATGTGTATGTAAGCCATTAGTCTGAAGAAGTCTCCAGTGCTTGAGACGAAAGCGCTTACTTTTGGCTTGTATTTTACTGGAATATTGTCTTGAACTTTTGGATTAAATCTTGAACGTTATTTCCTGGTGCTGTCATCGTTTTTGCTGTTTTGGATATGTGCATGTGTGTTTAAATATGTATGCGTATGTATATATGTCTGTGTGTGTATATGTATGTATGTATGTGTGTATATATATATATATATATATATATATATATATATGTATGTATTTATGTGTGTGTGTATATATATATATATATATATATATATATATATGTGTGTGTGTATATGTGTGTGTGTGTATATATATATATATATATATATATGTGTGTGTGTGTGTGTGTGTGTGTGTGTGTACACATATATGTGTATGTGCAAATCTTAACATCTTTAACTCTGCCACATCCAGCTCAAACTCCTGCCTTTTTGTCAGTGCCACTGTCTCCAAACCCATATAACATAGCTGGTCTCACTACCCTCTTGTAGACCTTCCTTTTCACTCTTACAGTTACTCGTCTGGCACAAATCACTCCTGACACTCTTCTCCACCCACTCCATCCTGCCTGTACTCTTTTCTTCACCTCTCTTCCTCACTGACCGTTACTCTGAACTATTGACCCCAAGTCTTTAAACTCCTCCACCCTTGCCAACTCTACTCCTTGCATCCTCACCATTCCTCTATCCTCCCTCTCATTCACACACATATATTCTGTCTTAGTCTTGCTGACCTTCATTCCTCTTGTCTCTAGAGCATATCTCCATCTCTCCAGGGTCTCATCCACCTGTTCCCTACTTTCACTACAGATCACAATGTCATCTGCAAACATCATAGTCCACGGGGACTCCTGTCTGATTTTGTCTGTCAACCTGTCCATCACCATTGCAAATAAGAAAGGGCTCAGAGCTGATCCTTGATGTAACCCCACCTCCACCTTAAACGCATCTGTCACTCCCACCACAGTCCTCACCGCTGTCACACTACCCTCATACATATCCTGTATCACTCTTACATACTTCTCCGACACTCCTGACTTATTCATACAATACCACAACTCCTCTTTAGGCACCCTGTCATATGCTTTCTCTAAGTCTACAAAAACACAATGCAACTCCTTCTGATATTCTCTGTACTTCTCCATCAACACTCTCAGAGCAAACTTCGCATCTGTAGTGCTCTTTCCCGGCATGAAACCATACTGCTGATCACTAATCATCACGTCCCTTCTTAACCTAGCTTCCACTACTTTCCCATAACTTCATGCTGTGACTGATCAATTTAATCACTCTGCAGTTACTGTAGCTCTGCACATCACCCTTATTCTTAAAAATTGGTACCAAAACACTTTTTCTCCATTCCTCAGGCGTCCTCTCACTTTCTAAGATTTCATTAAATAATCTGGTTAAAAACTCCACTGCCATTTCACCTAACACCCCCATGCTTCCACAGGTATGTCATCTGGGCCAACATCCTTTCCATTCTTCATAGCTATCCGTACTTCCTCCTTGCTAATCCATTATACTTAATGATTCACTACCCCTACATCATCCAGCCTTCTCTCCCTCTCATTCTCTTCATTCATCAATCCCTCAAAGTACTCTTCCCATCTCCTCAACACACTCTCCTCACTTCTGAGTATGTTTCCCTCATTATCCTTTATCACCTTTACTTGCTGCACATCTTTTCTAGCTTGGTCCCTCTGTCTAGCCATTCGGTACAGGTCCTTTTTTCCCTCCTTAGTGTCCAACCTTTCATACAACTCTTCATATGCCTTATCCTTAGCCACCTCTCTCTTTGCCATGCACCTCATCTCTTTATACTCCTGTCTACTTTCTTCATCTCTCTGACAATCCCAGTTCTTTGCCTGTATACTGTCCTGTACTTCCTCCTTCCACCACCATGTTTCCTTGCCGTCTTTCCTGATGTGATACCAAGCACCTTTCTAGCGGTCTCCCATACTAGCTCTGCTGTAGTTACCCAGCTATTTGGTAACTCTTCACTGCAACCCAGTGCCTGTCTTAACTCATCCTTGAACTCCACCTCACAATTACCCTTTTTCAATTTCCACCATTTGATCCTTGGTGCTGCCCTCACACTCCTCCTCCTCTTCTTCTTGATCACCAACATCATCCTATAAACGTTTGTCAAAAGAGTGTACATTTAAAAGAGCATGGAGTTGGGAAACTTTGTTATTAATGCTCTGTATATTGAGATGTGCAATATTGAGTGAGTTAGAGTTTGGTGGGGGTAGGTGAGTTGGAGGGGCTGGGGTTATGAAGTTCAGTTGTTAAAGAGCTGGCAGGGCCAGGATTAGGGTGAAGGTCACCGTCTTGTAAGGAATGTTTTTTTTCAGTATACACAAAGGATCATGTAGGTTATAGATTAGGTTTAGAGATTTCTTGGTTTTCAGATCCGTGTACTTGATGTAGGTCAGTCTGTGGTATTTTGCTAGTAGGTAGTTAGGAACAGAGGTTATGTTTATGTGATTTTGGAAGATAGTAAGAGTTAGTGTTGTTTTTTGTTTGGGAGGATTGTGAAATTGAAGATATTGTGGGTGTTCAAATGATGTTAGGAGGTAGGCTGAGGCTCGAAAAGTTAAAAGTGTGGTAATAAGTAGCAACTTAAATTGTACAGTGATTATTGATGTAGGCATAGTGGAAATTTAAGCAATGGTGCTGTAAGGGAGGTAGGAGTGATGCCAAGACAAGTTGTGAGATATAAGTTGGTACAGCTATCTAAAAAGAGGGATGTGTTTGGCTATAATGTGAGGAGGGTGTGGTTATATTACCTAAAGTATAGCAGTACTAGGATTGGATGAAATGGGGAAACTGGTGTCGTTTGGAAGTATAAGCCTAGGACCATAGGGGGTGGGTGGGAAATGGGGGTAGGGGAGTGGAGTGAGGCCCGCAGGGTGAACGGAGCAGGAAGAGACAAGAGAAGGAAGAAGTAGCCAAAAGAACAATCATTGAAAATGTTGCATATGTAAGGTAGTTTGTTTTTGTTTGTGATTGTACAGTGAAAATGCTGCACATGTACAGTGAAAATGCTGCACATATAAGGTAAATTATATTTTGTTTGACTGCACTTTTATGGAATCGAGAGGTGCAGTTTTGTGTTTAGTGGGTATCTAGCTGCTGGACAATGGCTGGCTATGAAGGCTAATTGTGTGGTTGTATTTTCCTCTGTGTGATAGGATGTATTGCAGATCTTTGGACTTGCGACAGTCTGTCCAAAGTACGGGAATAAGTTGGACTTTGTCCAAGTATCTGGAAAATTAAATATAGTCAGTTTAGTTTTTTCAGTTTTGTTGGTGTGTTCATTTTTTATTCAGACGTTTGTTACATAGAGGATTGTGATTGGGTCTCCTGTCATAACCTGTGCATTATGTGTTAGTTTTGGGTGCCAAGAAATTTACTTCTGTACTTTTCCGTTATCGGGGCAACACTTTAAACGTGGTTGCTGAGGTCAGAATCCAGTCACTTGTCATGTCTTACCGGATGTTTGCATAACTATTTTACTACTTAATAATTTAAAAAGGAGATGATATTTCTAATTTTTACACACACCTGGTTAAAATACATGAAAAGGTACTTGATTTCAACTTAATGATCACGTTTAAGATGTGGCTTGATTCCTGCATCACACTCACATTTACGGTATTATTCACAAAGTGATTTATTATGCCTAGTTGGTACTCATTTAAAAATTCCAGTATTTCAACTACATTTTCATGAACATAAGATAATTATACTTGTACAGATTTCATGTCTTCAGCCCATTTTGACACTTGGCAGTTTAACTACAGATCCTCTAAGGTGCGCAATAACAAGCCACACACAAAAGCCGTCACTCAATAATATTTGTAACACACTCACACCATTGAATACCTCATAAGCCTAACATGTATATTATTATTCAAGGTGTAGTAGAGGGCTGTAAAGAAATAATCCAGAAATGTAAGCACTTTATTTTAAAACTGAACAAATGAGACTGTGCAAATCTCGTTGGTACAGTACAGAAAGGCCCATGCCAAAGCTGTCACTCAATAAAATTTGTAGCACACTCACACCATTGAATGCTCCTTTAGCCCAACATTTATATTTGTAAAAGAATTATCCACAAATGTAAGCACTGCATTTTTATCTGAACAGACCAGACTTTCCAAGTCTTGTTGATACAATTTTAAACTAACATAGCATAACATAAACTAGATTGTGTTGCACGTACGGAGCAACCAAGCGGGCTGTTTGCCATTAGTTGTGGTGATTGAAGAAGATTCAGAAAAGCTTATCCGTGAGCTTATCCTGATATTTAGTATATTTTATAATTTTTCAAGGCAAAATCTGTTAACGGTTCAAGCGTATAAAGTATGCTACTAGAACTGACTGGGTAAATAACGTTCACATTCCCTTAAATACATCAGTTTGTTAAAGAGCTACCCTAACACAAATTTATATTTTAAAAATGTTTTTCAGTAAAAAATGTTATGAATTAAGGCTGAGAGTATTCTAATAACCAACAGTGGAACAACAAAACAAACTAACTCAAGCAACATTGTCTCAAAACTAACATTTTTCAGTCTATATGTCCTGTAACGATTGTTGCCCCGGTAACGGAAAAGTACCTTTACTTCAAGTTACATCATGTAGATTTTATCAGTAGTTCTGCATCATCTGTAATATGTCCATTATTCATTCTTTTATTATATATAGCTTTTGTTCAGTATTTGTGTGAATGCTTAGGAAATAAGCATGACAAAATTGTGTGCACGTGTGATCATAGGTTCATAGGTAGGTACTAGGCTATCGGCCCAAGGGCCTACGTAAGCCTAGCCAGCAAGGTTCCATGGCTTACGCCACCCAAGAAAGTTATTTCAGTTATCAGTTTCTCTTTGTCTGCTTTCTCTGGTGATGTGATTGGCATTTGACAGGTAATTGATTTGCTGTGTGTATCTAATGCTGTTGCTTATATAACAAGAGTAACAGAAAACATGCCAAGTAGCATACCCTCTCAGTTTACATTGGTATTTTCATTCTTTTTTTATACATTTTGTGGTAATTACTTTGTTAGCACATTAGTGGTAATTATTTCATTAATATACAAAGTGTGTTGAGTATGGAGACTGTTTGTTTTTTCTTTGTGTGTTAGAAGATAAAAATAAATATTTATATGAGGTACAAGAAAAGTGAATTATCTCAGTACCTGCATTTCTGTCCCATCTGTGGGTGCTGTGTTAACTTATTTGTACATAAGGGGTTGAGACCTTTCTCTGTGTATATAGCTGTTGGACTTCATACATGTTAACTGCAGACCTCCTAAGCATTTTAAGAAAACTGTCAGCTATGTGGTGCTTTAGTAGTCTTAAATTCATTTGAAGGCTAATGATAAACAGCTGTTTACCAGCAACTTAGTCAAGAATTTAACACTATTGTGTGTTTCACACTGATAGGACAAATATGTGTTGTGTCCTCCAGCTGTTTTCACTTGAACAGTTGTGTTTTATAGATGTGTTGTACATTGTTCTGTAGACCTCTGTAGTTGACTTGAGTGGTCCTGTGGGCTTGCAAAAACTGACGGCTTTGCATGTGCTGCATGAGATTTCAGGCACCTGTTTGTTTTTCTTACAGCACAGCTTAGTGGCAGCTGACAATAATGTAGTGAGGGGAGATAAATTTATATTAGCTGGCATTTGTCTTATTTCCCAGACACGTGTGCAGTGTTAATATGGCTGCTGTGAATAAATCTTTTTTTTTTTTTAGGCCATGGATGTTTTCTTTAGCTGACAAAAAAAATTGCACTTTTGAAGCACAGATTTCCTTCTATGATTATTTTCCATTTTTGACACTGGTTGTTTTTCTGTACCACAAAAATTTCCATTTGCAATGTTAGCTTACAGAATGAGAGACAAAAAAGCACTCTGCTAGCTTACAGTAGGTGTGATTGGGAAAAGTAGACTGCAGTATTCAGCTAATAATTTTGCAGGTTGTGTTGTGTATTGATAGTCTTTTTTTATTCTTTGTGAGAGTATGATTAAAACTGTCTTTTACCCGTAATGCATATGATATAAGATTATTGGATTGGAAAATGTTGTATTGTTGCTGCTGAATTAAATCTATCGGGGGCTAGTTACCGAGTATGACCACTCTGCAAGGTATATGGAGGAGAGTTTTTTCCCCCTTGCTTTTTCAGCAGGATTTCTGGTGGAAATGAAATGCAATTTGTGATCAAGTTCCTGAAATGGTGCATTCACTGCTCCTTTATGCATGTAAAGTCTGGGTGTACATCTAGTAATTTATGCATGCTGTCCTTCCTATTTTGTGTTTGACAGAAGTAGCTTAGTGTCCTGTCAAATTGCACTGGAACTGCAGTGCTGCCTGACATTGAGGTTTTAAAACATCAGAATGAGACATTTGTTTCTTTGTTACTGAGAAGCAGTAGTCATGGTTACTGTGTAGACTAAATGGAAAAAAAATGTTTGATATAGGAGCTTATGGGTAGTTTAGATGTCTACATAAAAAGCTGTGTTTTAACTGATTGATGAAAAAAGCAAGTATGGCAGTAATACATTTTTCATTTTTGTACAATTGTTTCTATAGTTTGCAGTACATTAACTTGAAACTTGGCCCTTTCTTTATTTTTATGAGCATGTTTTCTGTGCCGTTTTCCATAGGATGCTGTTTTATGAGCTGTAAAAAAAAAAAATCAGAATTACTCAAGTTCTAGAATAATTTAAGGATAACCGTCTGTGCTGCTGTTTTCAGTGAGAGTCTAAATAAGTGCCACTGAATTTTAATGCAGAGAGAGACTGCATAAAGCCCTCTAGGTATTTCTTATCACATTCACAGTTTTGCAGGGTTTATGCATCACTTGCTTCATAATTGCTAATGAAGAGCTTGATTTAGCCTGTGATGCATTTTAGATTCTCTCTGCTGTGACTGGCTAAGCTGCAGCTGACATCACAACATACAGCTGTTGATTTTCTGTTGTCTCTGAGGCTCTAGCAAGTGCCTTAATAGACTGCTTTAGCAGGTAGTTGCCCAATGCCTGAATGATCGACTGCTGTACTTTTAACAGTAAGCTCGTTAGAGGAGCATCACACCTGAAGAACAAATGCTGTACTAGGTGCTATGGAAACAAAGCCTTCTGTCCATCATAATGAAGCTGCAAGCTGCTATGGTGCAGGTATGCACTTATGTCTGTGCTGAAATCTAGTTAGTAGATAATGTTAAGTGTCAAAACATACATGTGTTTTTATTAGTGCGTTAGTGAAATCCCTTAGTGTTTTCTGATTTACGGAAGTAAGGTTCTATCTTTTTAAGACCTCCTTTGTCAAAGTTTTGTGGGATAAATCCTTTGTATCACAGCTGCAGTTTAGTATTTCCTAACATTTTGCTGTACATTTTTTAATACATGTATTACTTGTGAACTGTGATTGGGAATCCTTTCTTCAAATGCTTTTCTTGGAGCAGTACCACTTTTAATTTGTTTGCAATGTAGTGTAAATAAAAAAAATATGCCAACCTGAAAGAACTGTTTGGTATTACAGAGCTTCTTAACATCTGTGAACTTATGACAGAAGAAACTTAAACCGGTGATATTTGTACCCACTATTTGTTACAAAAGTAAACTGAATGAAGAGACAATGTGAACTGTAGCATAAACTCAACAAGGTTGTTACCATGCATGTCCTTGTGTATTCCTTTTGTCAGGGCTGTAGTTGGAAGATAGTTCCTTGCTTGAAATTATTTCTTTGTGTGAAATACATAGACAAAGTGGCTAGTTTTGTAATATTTTGTAATTAGCTAAAGACCTGCAAATATGCTATGGAGAGAGGTAGATTTGATAAAAAGCAAAAAAAAATAATACATACATTGATGTAAAATGCAAGAATGAGCTATCAGCCTGGCAGTTTTACTCGATTTTCCTTTTTTTCTCCACTTTACACCAGCAGACTGATGGATTTCTGTGCGCTCTAGAATTGGTACTAACATTCTTTCAGCTGTGTTGTTTGGCAACCTTCTAATCAGGAAGTCTTTTTATTTTACTCATTTGTTAATTAGCTAAGCCCACTGGACAAAAGAGTCCCTTTTCAGGGGCAACCCATGTGCATTGCCTGGTTTAAAAGATTTGCCAAGTCCCACATTAGGCAAATGGAGCCTGAGCGAACTGAACACTGGAGTACAGAAGACAAGTTGTTAACAATTCCTGTGCACTGTAAGGTTGGCAGCGAAGCATAATTTCTCCCAATACTTGCAAGATTAATCTTGGATATTATATTTTAAGACTGTATTTTTTTTTTTAAAATGTCTAAAGCTGCTGTAGGATTTTGCAACGGATTCTCAGTATAGTAGCTTCTTTAAAATCACGAGAGAGAACTACTAGAACTGAAGGCATTGTCTTCAGTAATCAGATCCTTTCATGGAGTTGCATTCTGTCATGTACTGTACCCTTGAACATATTAATTTACTATTGTCTGTACGAGTCCATTGTGAATTATCCCCATGTATTGTCAGTCCAGCCTTAGAAACAAAGCTTTAGGTCAAAAAGATGACTGCCATCTGATTTGGCTCTGCATACTTGAATCACAAATGAGTTTGCTTTTAGATTTGCATATCAAATAACATTGCTTGGAAATGTATACTGTTATGTGGTATAATGATTATTACAGTGTCTTTTACATACGTAGTTCTCTCAATTTCAGCCATTGCTTAAAATTCAGCAGATAACTACATTTTTCTTTTTTTGATAATACTTTGTGTTTCAGATGACTTTTGGAATTGCAGTAATTGTTTAATACCAAGAAGTGCAGTTATACAGTTTTAATGGAGATGAGTCTGAAATGTGGGGAAAACGCATCCTTTGGAGCATAAACAAGGTTTAAAAGGGGTTTTCATTAAATATATAAGTGCATGTTTTAAGTAGGTGTCTAATCTTTTCTATCTTGAGCTTTGTACATATGTTGCAGATTGACAGTTTGCATAACTGTGTACTATTTAATCTAAGCTGAATAATGTTTACTTCTACAATTTCAGTTCATTTTCTCATTTTGTTTCAGTCATTCCGAAAGGCAGTCAGTCCATGTTGAATTTTATGTATGTTACATTAGGTACTGATGTGCATCCCCTTCCCTTTGGTAATGGCATTGAACTGTAAAATTAGTAGGTCATGGGTACAAAATCAGTTTTTTTTTTTTTTTGGTTTAGGTAAAGGTTGTTTTAACACTGCTGCATCAGTCATTGAATTTCTAACAGTTTTACTGTAGCAGTTAATATTTTAGTTCACCAATTATATTTTGGATTAGCGACAGTAGGCACTTTTACAGAGGGGACAGATGGAGGAAATTTGCTAGTATACAACTTAAACAGTAGTTTGCCACAGTGTCCATTGTAGTATTTGCTGCAGTGTGACAATTGAGTGTATTTATAATGTTTATTGTACACTTTTAGTTGTGTGATATTTGATTGAACAGTGATTTACTAAAGTTACATAGACTGAACATAAGCCACGTCAACCCATCTTTCCAAATCCAGGAAAGTAATAGGGCTGGTGCAAGGATAGAATTGATTCTGGGATCATAATACTCGCCTATTCTGTCTTCCCAGATGTTTTAAGCATTCTCTCTTTCCCAAGGCTGTGTGTTTGATTTGTTATGTAATTGGAACTGTAACCCCTGAATCAAAAATTAGAGTATAATGTTTTCAAATAACATTGGGACGGTGCACTTGATTGGGTAATGTTTTGCCCCTTGCATTTACAAGAGAACAGTATTTTAAATGTCATGTACCATACTTAATTCACTCTCTGAGGAGGGAATTTATATTTGCTTTCTTTCAATTGTTTTTGTGTTTTGTTGAAACTGAGGTTGCAGGCACACTGTCAAATGGTAGAATACTTTGCTAGTGGGTAAAATCAAAGCATTCCTCTCTGTTTATAGAGAGATATGTGTATAAAATCAAATATGCCGGCAAGCTTATTTCAGATTTCCATCAATTCGAGGTTTAGTATTCTCAGATAATCAAGTGCTGCAACTTTTCCCTGAACTTAAAAGCCATCATTCTGTTAAGTCACTGAGAGGGTGGCATGAATTACAGTTTACCACAGCTGTAAAATGTAGCATCCTTTCCTCATCTCCATTTACTCAATGAAGTTAGTCTGCTGTTATCATTGTATGTTTTCTCTGGGTGCTGCAGTTTCCTCATTCCTTAAACCCCCCCAAAAACATTGATTTAATTAGGTACTGCTTGGATGTTTGTGTGTGTATATTTACATAGATACATGCACAGAAATAATGCAGTAGACCAGTTGATTTAAATGGATAAATAAAATTAGGTTGCTCAAATGGTACAGCAGCAGTAAGTGTATAGTAGTGTATATGGAAGTCAGCAGAATTAATAAGAAAAAGTTGCTTTTAAATGGATCATTCAGTGCAGACTTAGATCTCTGAACGACGCCGTGCTACCTTTTAGTGGTATTGAGTATGCTTTAAAATGGCTAAATCATTTCTGCTGAAACAAATGTTAGTAAGTCTTTGCATATTGTTTTGATGTATGTTGCAACTGTTACATGTTAGGAATTAACTTTATCTGCAGGAATGGAATTGCTTCACTTGCGTTTACTCCTAGAAAGAATGTCTGGCAGCCTAATTCTCGATCATGTTGGAGACTTTACATAGAAGCTGGAAAAAGAGGGGTCTACTTCTGGCATAATGTACAGATAAGATGTTCAGTGTAGTGAATCCTGAGTGCACTAGTGTTTTGAGAAGTTTGAGCAAGGTCTTTGGTTGGTGAACAGAATTGCAGCAGTTGGGTTTCTCTGTGAAAATTTCAGAGTAAAAATCTCCTGGTTCAGCAGTAAGTGATATGATGGAAAAAATGGAACACTTTAATTGTCAGGCTTTGAGCATAGGTAGTTAACTAGGCATGCAGTCTATGAGAGCATTACAGAGCTAAGTCACAATTGGCCCAAAGCACTGTCTGGTTAATTGACTTGCTCAAGGTCTCACAGTAGTCAAATGAGGACTGAGGGAATCAAATCCTGTACGACAGCAGGTAGCTTATTTAACAGTTCATAGCCTAAATTCTTTGTGCCAGTTGCAGATCTACTGGACAGCGCAGTGGTGCAGCTGTAGCGATGTCGGGTCATAGCAAGAGGTTTTGCATTTTGATTCTCGGCTGGAGTGCCTTTTGTGCAGAGTCTGCATGTCCTCCCTGCATTTGTGTGGGTTTTCTCGTGTTACTCCGGTTTCCTTCCACATTACAAAGACCTGCATCTGGTGCATTTCTCTCCATGCCTCTGCTGAAAATTGGCTTTGTTCCAAGTCGGACTTTCCTGGTAAACAAATGTTAAATAAATAAATCTAAATTTGGCAATGTGTGGCAAAGCAGAAGTGGTGTAGACTGCTTTTGTATTTATACTTGGCGAAGTTGACAGCTGTTCTTTACATGTTGACCAACTCAATCCATTAGTAGGTAATCTTCTAGTTAAGAAGAAGAGTTTTATGTAGAACAAATGTAGCCAAGTTGCCACAGTATTTGGCCTCTAGGATCAAAAGTCATATGTACACTCTGTGAAGGGGGATGATTGGTAATAGCATTTTGTAACACTGTAGCACGTGCACCTGTTTAAGACTATGCAGTCTGGCTAGACTAGATGTAGTTGTGTATAATTTTTACTGAAGATATCTGTTTCTATAGGTCTGTAGTTAATGAAAAGGTAAAGTTTGAAGCTCTTTCAGTAAGAAATTCTTAAAATGCAGGGAAGTTGCATGTAGAAGCTCTTGAAAAGTGTGGTACATTGTTCTCCCTCTGTGCGTCATCAGTTTTAAATAATTTGAAATAAAAGAGGGAATTTTCAAGACCACTTTGAAAATGCATAGAGGGTATATTCATGAGAAAGAAAGAAGAGCTGAGGCCTGAATAGCCTATCAGTAGTGATTTTTTTTAAGAAAAAATTGAAAGCCATTAATTTTTTTAGATGTTGTGGTTAATAAGTTGATATGAAGAGAGACAAAGCGTTTAGTGTAGAATTACACATTTATTGATGCTGAGCAGTATTTCTGTTATACCTTGTTTGCATGGTGCTCAACCTCTTAGCACAAAAAATCTGGACAAAGCCAAAAGTAATGGGGAGGGACAAAGCCCCAAAGATAGGGACAAATTTTAAATATTGCTCTTCTAAATTTAGAAAGTTGCTAGAATAAAATGTTTTGTGTCACCATGCATTTTCCAAAGGATATGAAGTCTGAAACTCAAATGCCTGTCATTTAGTGAATTCAGTTCTAACTAATTTGCCACAAAAATCCAGAAAACCACAAATTTTATGAGGAACAGGCCAAAAATATCAGGTGAAAATCTGGACAGTTGAGAGGTATGCTTGTTTGGGAGTGTTGGAATCTGTTTTGATTTCCAGGCTGAGTTCCCGAGCCAGGAATAAAATTCTCTTCATAATCCCTACTTCAGTCTTGCCCTTAGTCTGAGTAACTTCTGCCAGTACCACAGAAGCTACAGAAGAAGTTACAAGTGTAATAAAGTGATTGACTGACTTTGCTGTGTTTCTTCATATTGATGATTTTCATATGTAACGGCCAAGTGTATGTTCATCTAGTACTAGATCATAACAGATCCATGTTATGCAAGTAGTGGAGCTTTCTTAATTACACTTGCTTAGTAGTGGCACAATGCAAAATTAAAAAAAAAGCCAGAATGGAAAGTGTGAATGTTATTGTGTGGTATAATTGCTGTAATGCATGTATGAAGAGGGAGCTATACAGCGTTTGTCATCCTTTTGGCCTGTACATGTGATACTTAAAACTTCAGCTTAAGAATCAAGCCCATAAGTCAGCATAATTCTCACAGTTGAGATGTATAGCTGTAGAAATGCTTTTTAGCCTTGTGGCTGTAAAGTAAAACATTTGAAGTTGAATGTTTGTATGTGAGATGTGCATATTACATAATAACTACTACTTGTAAAAGCATATGTGAATAAGTTGCACTAGTGTTAAGCAGCTAATGTAAAGGAGAAATTATGAAAAAGGAGGGTGTAAGGTAATTAGCTTTTAAACCATGGAGCGAGTAGCAGTAGTTTAAATCTCTGTAATATTCCTATGTTGGAGTGTTTCACAGTACCCTGTAGTGAGGTTTTGTATAAAATTGTTCTTTTTTTATCTCATTTGTTTCATAGGTGAAAGTCCTGAAGCTTAAACAGGGAGGAAGGTTTCCTATTAAAAAAAAAAAAAAAAGTTTTTATTTTTAAGTAGATGTGTGTTTGTGTGTATCACTGCAACTTGAGTGGTTGTTAGTGTAAAAAAAAATTAATTGATGATGATGATGATTACTTATGTCTGGAAAGGCTTTCCTTTTAGTCCATTTGTGTTGAATTATCATTTTTATGTTTAGGGAGCATTTTGGGGCAAATTTTGCAGTTTAGTTCACTGTGTAAACTGTGTATTTCATGAGATGTCTTAAATTTGAGGCATAGTTATTTAAAAGTCCATAGCCCCTGCCACATCTGGAGTTTTGTGGATTTCCCCTAACATGTGCAGCTTCATAGTTAGAGTAAGCAGAAGGTGAATATGCTCTGTTCTAATGTAATGTAGTTTGTGAATTTCTTCATTAAGCAGATGCTGTTTGAGTTCACGTTTGTCAGCAAATACCGATTGCTGAAACAGTATCAACTACATGCATTATTTTAATATAGCTGCCTTTGTGGAATTGAACCCCCCCCCCCATCTGACGCAGAGGTGGTAGGTGAGCAGACTTGATGCAGTACAATTTGAGAAACTATGTTTGAATTAAGTATATGCCTTGATATGTTTGGCCATCATTGGCTTTATCAGTTATACTTAAGGAGCTGGACGGTCTTCTCCCAAGTAATCTTGGACTTGAAACCTTTATTTTTAGCTGCCCATTCAGAATGCTAAATTTCACTCAACATATCAGTGGTATTGAAATTAACTTTGTTCATTAATTGTTTTAATACCCTTTGACATTTTAGCATATTTGAACTTTAGCTGGCTGACATCTGTCTGTAGCTCCCTCCTGTAACTTGTGCTCAGTCAGTGGTGCAGATATGTCAGGTGCCGAGTTGGGTATGGAGAAGGGAAGGTATATATGTCAACTGCAGCAGTCCCTAGATAAAACTACAAAGACTTCCAGTGCGAAAAGCTGTTGAGCACATTGAATTGGTAGATCAGTTTACCCAGAAGCACATTATTGCAATGTGAATGTGCTCATGTTTTCACTATGTTGGCAACTAGTTTTTGTGAGATCCATTGCCCCATTTTTTTCTGTAATGCAGTTTGAGTTTGACATTTTCTTTTTCTCACATTTCTTTTTATGTTATCGTGCACCTGAAATTAAACTGTTTTAGACCATACCTCTCATATGTCAGAATTTTTCAGAATATCCTACATTTTTGCCCTGTTCCTCATAAGATTCTTGATTTTTCTGATAAATCAGAGGATTACAGTCAGTAATGCCAAATAGGACAAGCTGCAGTGGTACAGCAGTAGTGTTGTTGCCTCACAGCAAGAGGTTCTCCTATTCGATTCTTGGCTGGAGTGCCTTCTGTGTGGAGTCTGCATGTCCTCCCCGCGGTCGAGTGGCCTCCGAAAGACATGCGTGAATGGGTGTGCCTTTGCTGAAGGTTGGGCGTCAGGCTGCCAACTCGGCACCATAAAAATCTACTGCCAATCATTAGCAGACCGGAGTTCTGCTGTGGCGAGCCCTAACCGGGAAAAGCCAAAAAGACTGAAGAAGACAGTCAGTAATGCCAAATATTAAGGCTTCATTCTAATTGTTCATAAAATCCATGTTGTTCCAAAACCTGTTATTCTATTAGATTCTCTAAGCGAATTGGATTAATGTTTAATTCTCTAAGCGAATTGGATTAATGTTTAGAAATTGTCCCTCATTGTGGGAATTTGTCCCCTCATTGTTTTTGGCTTTGTCCATAATTCTTGAGCAAAGAAATTGAAGCATATTTTTCAGACTTATTTGTGCCTTTCTAAGGTAACACTTGTGAAAAATCAGTTTGGAAAAAAAAAAATACTGTAATTAAAAAAATGTTTTAAACTTTTGTTACTTTGCTGGTATAGAGTAAAGCAATTGAATGTTGCAAACCCTGTTATGGGTCTTTATTTCTAGTATCACGATCACTAAATAACATTTTTTTAACCAATGAGATTGTACTTTTAATTGGTTTTCACTTCAGCATTAATGAATGTGGCTAGTAGCTTAACTTTTGAAATACTGTCCTTTTATATGGAACTGGTGAGTATTGCTTTGGGTAGACTCCATTTAGAGTTTTAAAGGATATTTATGAACTACCTTTTCTTGATAGTATAGTGGACAACGATCCGGTCGGTGATAACTAGCTTGTATGTTCCAGACATGAATGCTAAGAAATTCATCTCGCTGTTGAGGTAAATCTCCACATTCATATCAAGAACACATAATAATGGGTTGTGATCTGATATCTGATGGTAATTCTTTGTAGGACATTAAGATTTATGTGCTCCATGTGGTACTAGTTGCAAAGAGCAAAAAGAAATTCTAAGTGGTTTTGCCAGCTTTCATAACCGTAAAACACTGTCAGGCAGTAACACATTCTTGTTTCAGATAGTCAGGAACACATTACTGGCGTAGATAGCAGATAGAAACCAGTCTCATTAATTCTGCCACTGTCGTATTCTAGTTAGTACTGGCAGGTTTAATTGCCTTGCATGATACTCTGTCTTAACGAGTAAAGCTGGGGTTGCTTAACATTTAAGATGTCATCCTGCATTGTAGAAGTTTAACTGATTTGTAGTGCGTTGTCTGCCATGAGTATGATCCAGTATCTGTTAAATCACACGCTGGTTCTTTGCTACTGTAGTGAGGGAACCCAACCTTAACAGCGACGAGGCACTGTTGACATTGCTTCTAGCACTAAAAGGTGACTGTACTAATCAGTGAACAGTAGCAGCAGGACATGAAACTGCATTTTTTTCACTCCCGTTTTTTGCCCGATGTATGCTGAAGTACACCCAGTGTTTTGAATTAAATTGCTTCTAAGGCAGAGAATACGCAAGGACATCAACACCTTCGCCTCTGTTTTACCATTGATCAGATCTCCAGTTATAATTAATATATTGGTGTTTGAGACATGTATGCCAAGAAACTGACCTCAAGTGAAGCTTGAGAGGTAAATTGTGGCATCCATGTCGAGATCTGAGACCCAACAATAATCCTCTGTCTTTTTACAGATATCTGAGTGTAATTTCTGTGCTCCATGCACTATAAACATTTTGTTTAGTTGCATAGTTTAGGAAGAAAGTTAGCTATGTTGTCTGCTTTAGAATGGCAGGAATCTGACTTCTAAAGTTTCAGCTTGAACTAATGCTGTAAAGTAGAGTGATCTTGCATTTTCTATTTGTGCAGTATATTCTGATATTTTAAATTTTTATTGATGGTGCATCCCCCCACCACTGTTTGCTGGAATGCTTTTCCTTTTTGCTATTGAAAATTTATACTGCTTCCAGTATCAATTAGTGGCTTAGTGTTTAATACCAGACAGTACTCCTACAACCATCTTGAAGCTCATAATGGCATGCATATTTGTATTTCTTTTTCCAGAGTGTTACCAATAGTATGTTTAGATGGTTAAAGGGTAACTGATGTAACTGAGTTCTGCTTCACTAATTGCCCATTCAGAGAACTCTACGTAGACTTTCACTGAAGATATTAAAACAGTGTTTTTTTTTAATCAGGGCATGCTTCCCTACCCTTCTGACACCCCTGTCTGTTTCACTATATGTTTGTGTCTTTCGGCTTTTCCTGGTTAGGGGTCGCCACAGCAGAACTCCGGTCCACTAATGATTGGCAGTAGAGTTTTACGTGCTGGCTTGCCAGGCCTAACGCACAACCTTCAACGAAGGAACGCCCATTCTCGCATGTCGCTATCAGACAGCCGGGAGGTAATGAGAACTGTCAGAATCATCACTGTTACTCTTGCTCCCTGCCTACAATTGATGTACGTGCTTGTTGACTAAACCTCTCTGGTGATTTTGTAGTGGATGTACAGGCATGTCACCCAAAAGTGGGAAGCTGTCTTTAATTACAGTAACCAGCTTGTCTGTTCTGTACTCCACTACTTCCTGAAAAGTTTTGTTAGTTTTTTTTAAGATGGAAGGCAGTTTCAGTCAGCCTCCAGTGTAGACAAATCAAATAAAAACATCAGTTCTGTAATCTCAAAACCCCATCAGATAACTAGGAATTTGGTTGTCTTATACCTGGTAACAAAGAATGCCTTTGTTTTAGCTAAAAAATACCTTCAGTTAAAAAAAAAACACCAGCTTGGAATATATATGCTAGTGTTTTCAAGACATCTGTCAAAATAAGTTGAAGTGCTCCCAGATTTCTTGATCTAAAGATGCAGTTCCATTAAAGGAAAACTTCACCCTCTCATACAATGTAATCAATCGTTGGGTTTCTTTTCTCCCTACAATATGGTTCCAGCATTGTGTAGGTACCAGAAACCTGCTTGTACTTTTTAAAACTTTTATTCCCTTGCATTGGAGTCAAAGGAAGGGAAAGCCCACCTACTGTTTTTTTAACACAACTTCCGACATACTTTGCAGAGAAATTTGTCTCCACCTGCATGACATATCATAGACTCAGTAAAATCTGTAGTTTACCCTGTCAGGTACTGCTATCAATCCTAGATGGGCAATTAATCCTGCTAAATTCAGGAACACAGCAGCTGATATTAAAAAAAAAAAAAAAGCTGTGGAACTGTTTTCCACTGTTCTTATTGCATAATGGAGGAGAACTTAACGCTCCCCTTTCATAGCAAAACCAAGCAGTTAGATCAGTCAAGGGTTTAAAGGCACTTATCAACGCTTCTGACAAATTTGCATAAGCAGCAACACAGTATTGAAATGTTAAGCTTTAAATGTTATTTATAATAGTTTGTAAGTTAAGATAACTTAAATGTAGTAGCAAAGATTTCTGGGACATTTAGAGAAAAGTCGGAAAATATTTTTTCTTGTAGAGCATCAATGCATTTACCATTTTCAAGCCCCCCCTCCCCCCGCCCAGCATACACATGCACATACAGGCCAGAACTGCAGGAAGAGAGTCGGGTGGTGACTCTATTAACTAGGTGCACTGATACTGTTCATAAAAAGGTCTTGTATGCTTTTTTGTGACATCCTTCCAGAGGGGGATGCATATCTGATGCATATAGATCCATTGTAAGAGATTCCCACTGTAGTATTTATATTTGTAGTCTGCATTTAGTCTCCTCTTTTGTTTATACCAGTAAGGCCATTTACATTCCAAGATAATGTGGATAGCATAGCCATTATGATAAAAAGCTATTGTTCCAGAATTTTATAAATTACTTTTTTTAATGTGTATTTGCAACTTTTGTGTTGCATGCACATGTTAACTTTTGACAGGCTTATTTTTGTACAGTTGCTCTCCATCTGAACCTGTGTCATATTTTTCAAGACTCTGTTTTAATGAAAACTGTCATACAAAAAAACTAAACACCATTTCAAGACACCCCGTGAAGATAGGTGAAGGTTGCCAGCCTAGTCAGATAGGATAATTCTGTCATTTGTAAATATTAATTTAAGCCACAGGCTTGTGCTCTTAAATGTGAAAAGACTGCATTGGATATTGAATTGCAAAAATGTAACAATAGTGCACTCTGCTGTAAAAAAAAAAAAAAAAAAAAAAAAGCTAAGTCAAGCATTTTATGACCGTCTTTGATGTCAAAATTCGGAGCCGATATGTCTAGAGGGAAGCATCCTGCCTTTAGTTTTAAGACCAGAGTTAATGGCTAGAATTTGCATGTATAAATATCCTTTAATGTGATAGTGTTCAATCTCGCCGTTTGTTCTTACACATGGGTTCGGAGCCGATCCTCGGCTCCGTGTCGGCCGCTTGCAAGCTCTGCATCGAGAAGAAGCTCGAGACAACCTAATACCCACAATCCCCCTCTGCCTTTACCTCAGATCTAGTTTGCCGCTGCTGCGTTCGCATCACTGGGATCTAGCTCGAGCAACTTCAGATAAGAAATAACTTTATTATTGTTATTTTTGAGAAAAAGTTATTCTAAAAGTACTTTTTGGTGAGGTAGAAATACTCGGTACCGTTAAGTTTAATTAAACTTGTTAGAGTTTTTCGGGGCCTTCCACCCCTTACTTGAATTTGACAACCGGACTGACTTATATATCGGATTCGACTTTTTTTACTGGATTTGTCTCTCTACTGGACTTGACCTTTTTCTCTTACCTGTTTCTTCTTTAAGATGTCTGAGAAAATTAAATCAGGTTTTAAACGTTGCCAGTGTGGCCAAAAAATGTCAGTTACTGACAACCATAGTTCCTGTGTCTACTGCCTTGGCCCTCTCCACTTACAAGAGGACTGTTCAATTTGTCACTCTTTTAGTGGGAGGGTCATGACAGATAGGCACAGGAAACTCATGGACAGGGGTTATTAAAACCTTCCTTTCAGGAGGCTCTGGATGCTTCAGACCAGGCATCCAAATCCTCGAAGGAATCGAAGACGTCGGAGCCCAAGTCATCGGCTCCGAGCTCTTCGAGTAAAGTTAGATCACCGGTTCCACAGACTTCGGGGCCGAGTGTTCAACTGTTGTCAGTTCGAGCCTCGAGTCTTGGAACCGGTGATGGAGCTCCCTCCTCGACTCTATTGAGGTCGGCTCCGTCTTCGGTTCCTTCGACCCGTTCTTCTTCTAAGCTCTCCGATATCGATGTGGATCGTGTGGTGCAGAAGTTATTGGAGCATTCGGCCCTATCCAAACTTATTTCGGTTTCCACCCAGTTGGTGTCGAAACTTGAAGGCCTCCCATTGTCTCCATCCATTCCTCCTCCGAGACCTGTCCAGTCTTTGGAGCCGGAAGAGGTTGATCTTCTGATTGTGGAGCCCTCGGGTCCAGAACCGTCCTTTTCTCGGTCTGTTCCTCTCACCTCGACTCCATCGGATCCGGTACCGGAGTCTCGGAGCCGATGATCTGTCCTTGGTTCCGGGGCCGAGAGTCGAACCGACGTTTCGGTTCCGACTCTTCCCCTCGGTGCCTCGGCGTGGATCGATTCGGCTCCGTCCTCGGGGTCGATGCCTTCGGTGCCTGTCTCGGGGATTCTTCCCATTTCTTCGGAACTGGGAGGTTCTTCGACTCGGGACCCGGGGGCCTTCGATCTCATGAGGAAGGTGTTGTCTACCCAGACAACCACATCAGTAGAAGCAACCTCTCCTCCCCATAAAGGGCTGTTATCTTCCTCTGCACCCACGGCTACATCCAAGCGTCGAGCACCGGTGTCTCAGCCACCCCTGGAGGGTGCCCCCTCTTCCTCGGAGGCTTCTTCGGATGCTCCCACGAAGAAGTCCCTAGGAAAAGATTGTGTAAGAGGAGACACTTAGATTCTCCACAAGAATCTTTGACATCCGATACTGACTTGGATGAGTCAGAAGGGTCCCCTAAGTCACCTTCAGAAGATGTCTCTTTTTCTGACATATTGGAGATCCTGAAACAGAGAGGTGACTGGCAGTCCCTCCCCCCTTCTGAGGATGAGTCAGTCTTGCTGAAGGCATTTGGTGCTCGCCCTTCCTCCTCCTGGGTCACTCCGCCCTTCGATGAATTAATGGAACTTATTGCTCGAAGGGCGTGGGAGGCTCCTGACACAGTGGAACCAGTCCCTAGGAAGCCTAATAAGTATATCACTGCACCCCAGGACAAGACTTACTTGACAAAAGGAGTTCCAGTGGACGCTATGGTGGTGGCAGCTGCCACGAAAAAGGAGATGTCGGAATCTTCCTCATCTGTCCATCCCCCTAATAAAGATTCTAGGACTATGGACAGGTATGGGAAGCGCATTTTTAGTTCAGCGGCTTTTTCCATGCGATCCCTGAACTATTTGACCCACTTTACACGACTACAGAGGGATCTAGTCAAAGAGTTGGGAGATGCCCTCCAGGGTACTACAGATGCTGCTGTCTCAGAGAAAGTGACAGCGCAACTTAATACCCTTACATCCATTGTGAACTCGTCCATGAGGCTGATGTCTTACGCAGCCGAAGGTTCGAGTAGGGCAGCAGCTTCAGCGATTGCTCTTCGCAGACAATCCTGGATGCGCTTATGTTCATTTGCGGAAGCCTTCAAGTCTTCCTTTACTAACGCCCGTTTGACGGTGCCACTCTTTTGGCCCCAAAGTAAAGGAGACCCTTACCCGGTGTGAGCAGGAGGGAAAGACTCTGTCTGCTGTCGGAGTCCGTTTTCCACCCCAACCAGACCGTACCCCAAAGGGCAACGTGGTGGAAAATGTGGTTTCAAAACCCCAAGGATCTTTCCCAGGCACACAGGGTGATGCCCTTCTAGAGGCAGAGGAGGGGCAGAGGTGGAAGACGCCACCCTGGCGGCAGAGGGGTCCGAGAATCAAGGTGACAGGGATACACTCCCTGGTAAACCTTTCCAGCACTCCTGAGAGGAGGCCCGACTGTCCTGCTCTGGAGGCAGTCGGGGGTCGCTTAGCTTTATACCCTCAGGCCTGGCAAAACATAACTACAGACAAGTGGGTAAAAAGCGTGGTTACCAGAGGTTACAATATACCATTTCTATCCTGTCCCATTCCAAAGAAAAGACTCCCAGATGTACCGCCCCATCTGAGAGAGCCAGCAGCTATAGAAATTTCAAAGCTGCTAGAAAAAAAGAGTCATCCAACCAGTCCCAGCGGACCAAAGAGGATTCGGAACTTACTCAAGGTTCTTTTTAGTTCCAAAGAAAACAGGGGACTGGAGGCCCATTCTGGACCTAAGCGACCTCAATACATTCGTCAAGAAAGAAAAGTTCCAAATGGTCACGCTTCAATCGATCCTTCCATTCTTACAGAAGGACGACTGGATGTGCTCAATAGATCTGAAGGATGCATACTACCACATCAAAATGGCCAGGGCATCCAGAGATCATTTGCGCTTCCGCTGGGTGCCAGTCACTTTCAGTTTCGAGCCCTGCCCTTTGGTCTGACCTCAGCCCCCAGGGTCTTCACCAAATGCATGGCAGTGGTAGCGTCTCACTTGAGACGCCTAGGATTCCAGGTGTTTCCGTATCTGGATGACTGGCTCCTTTCTGCCACCACCCAGCGTCAACTAGTACAGGCCAGAGACTACACTCTTCAACTGTGTATTCACCTAGGAATTTCCGTAAACTTTGGAAAATCCTTACTACAGCCATCACAGCGTATCTTATTCATAGGAGCGGAATTAGATACACATCAGTTAATTTTAAGACTTCCTCCAGAAAGGATACTTTCACTTCAGACTCACATACGTCTTCTTCTCTTGTCCAGGAAATCCCCAGCAAAACTGGTACTGAAGGTTTTGGGACTCATGTCAGCTTCTCTTATTGCAATACCCTTGGGAAGACTGCACATGAGAGTCCTACAATGGCTACTGTTTGCACAATGGTCGTTCCAACAACTACCTCTAACACACGAGATTCTTATAACGAACACATGCAAAACACACCTAAACTGGTGGCTTCAGACTTGCAACCTTTCCAAGGGGAGACCATTTGTGCTACCGCCTACAGTTACGGTGACCACGGATGCTTCCCTGATAGGGTGGGGGGGCATCTTTCAGGGACAGACAGTCCAAGGCGAATGGACCAATTTAGAGTACAATCTGCACATCAATGTTCTAGAGTTGAGGGCAGTGTTTCTAGCGTTGCAACACTTTGCTCCCCTTCTTCCTCTGGGCACTATTGCAGTTCAGACAGACAACATGTCGGTAGTCTGGTACATAAACAAGCAAGGGGGAACCAAGTCCTATCAGCTATGCAGAGAGGCCATGAGAATCTGGCAATGGGCGGAGTCCACGGGTCGCTTTCTGATAGCAATGCACCTCCCGGGGTCATCCAACGTCATAGCCGACAGGCTGAGCAGAGCAATACTGTTACCGCACGAGTGGTCCCTAAAACAGTCAGTTGCGAAAAAGATTTTTCGCGTGGGGCCAGCCTTCCTGCAATCTGTTTGCGTCTCCAATGAACGCCAAATGCAGGAGCTACTTTGCCCTATTACCCCCTCCAGGGGAAGTCCCCAGGGACGCACTGATTCACGATTGGCCCCCGGGTCTCCTGTACGCATTTCCTCCCTTCCCCCTGATCTCAAAGTTTCTCCAGAAAGCCAACAACCTACACAGGACAATAATCCTCATTGCCCCATTCTGGTCTCGTCAAATTTGGTTCCCCTTCCTCATGACACACTGCATTCGGGGACCCTGGATCCTGGACCCAGAGCCAGATCTATTGACTCACTCGTCAGGGGCTCCCCACCCCTTGCTCTTGTCCCTCCATCTAGCAGCTTGGCTGCTCCAATTCTAACTTAGCCAGGTCTGATCTTCTTTCGCCTGCAGTTCAGAATATATTAGTGGCTTCTCATAAAGCTTCCACTACTAAAACATATACTAGTAAATGGAAGCGCTTTGTATTCTGGGCGAATACACAGCAAGTAGACCCTGTTATAGCTCCTTTGAATAAAATATTAGAGTTTTTAACAGACTTGTTCCATCAGGGTGCTTCTCCTGCCACATTAAGAGTTCAATTGGCTGCCATTTCTAATTTCCATGTGGAAGAATGTGGGGCTCCTGTTATGGCCCACAGACTTTGTAAAGCCTTTTTAAAAGGGGGTTTTCATATTAGACCACCAATTAGATCTCCTACGTCCCCTTGGAGTCTAAACTTATTATTATCTAAGTTGATGCTGCCCCCCTTTGAACCAGCCTCCTCTTGCCCATTGAAATTTTTGTCGTGGAAGACTCTCTTTTTGGTAGCCATTACATCCGCTAGGCGAGTATCTGAACTTCAAGCTCTCTCCATTAAACACCCTTATTTGATCTTTCACTCTGACAGAGTTTCTCTTCGCACTAATTCATCCTTCCTTCCTAAAGTTTGTTCTATTAACAATATTAATCAGTCCATTGAATTACCCACTTTCTTCAAGAATCACTCCAATAAAATGGAGTATATGTTGCACAAATTAGATGTCCACAGACAACTAAGGTTTTACTTGGATAGAACAAAAGATCACAGGAAATCTGATCAACTTTTTGTAGCCTTTGCTGATAACAGAAAAGGAGTAGCGGTTACTAAAAGAACTCTTTCTAAGTGGTTAACTGATTGTATCATCTATGTCTATGATTCTTCAGATCAAACTCTTTTGCACAAACCCAAAGGACATTCCACAAGGTCAGTGTCTACATCCCTGGCTCATGCAGCTCGCCTACCACTAGACGCTATTTGTGCGGCTGCTACTTGGTCTAAACCACATACATTCATTTCTTATTATAAGGTAGACAAGGTTTCTAGGGACAGGGCAACCTTTGGTTCCACTGTGCTCAAGAACGTCCTTCCGTGAGTTCCTCAGGAACAAGGAGCTAGGGACGCTACCCATGTGTAAGAACAAACGGCGAGATTGAACACTATCACATATAGAAGTTATGTCCTTACCATAACGTTCCATGTGGAGTGGTCATCTCGCCTTTGTTCTTACATTCCCACCCTCCCACCCTTAGGAAGAACGTTCAGTTTGGTGCCTGGTCTGGGGCATTCTGCTTCTGCATTGCAGTTGTTGTATATATAGTTAACATGTATACATATATATATATTTATATGTATAGACTCTTAGTTTCTGTGCATATGTGATATTGGCATGAGTGTTCTCTCTCTGACTGCTGGTTTGCTTGCAAACTAGATCTGAGGTAAAGGCAGAGGGGGATTGTGGGTATTAGGTTGTCTCGAGCTTCTTCTCGATGCAGAGCTTGCAAGCGGCCAACACGGAGCCGAGGATCGGCTCCGAACCCATGTGTAAGAACAAAGGCGAGATGAGCACTCCACATGGAACGTTATGGTAAGGACATAACTTCTATTTCCTCTGGTTTCTGACCAGGTGTAAAGAACGTTAATCTGGTTTCTGTTAGCCTGGGGACACCAAAGAAGTGTGAAGAAGGATGTCATGTGAAGCAGCTCTGTGTTCATAGGTTCATAGATTAGTACTAAGCTAACTGCCTTTGCGAGCCATTTTAAGCTTAGCCAATTATCCCTTGTGAGACTCAAACCCTGCACCTTGTGTTTGTAAGGCAAACACCTTAACCATTAGGCCACCCTCCCAACCAATCAATTTAAAGCGAGAGAATCAGAGAGCTCTGAGCATTGTGTCTTCAGAAACATCCAACATCACCAGCACTGTCTTGCTCTTTATGCAAGTTATTTAGAACTGTGTTTTCTCTTAGAAATGGCTAGTAATTAGGAAGATTAGACTGTGTTTTTCTGTGTTGATGTTAGAACTTTTCAACGGTATTATTTTAAGTATTTCTCTGTGATCTGTGAACTCTTGACTAGCACTGTGTAGTAAGAAGTATTGTCTAGTGTTTTTATTATTTATTATTAAATATTTTTTAAACCTTTCAACTCTGGCTGTTAGATGTAGAGATAATTTAAGCTCTGAGTACATTGCGTGTATATAGTGATGCTGTACCAAGTCACTCCAAATAAGTCTTGACTAGTAGGTCACACCATTTCAATAATAATATTGCACAGTAATAATTGGACACCCTTTTAACTCTGCTGAAGCCACGCCTACTAGGGGTAAAGGTACACACTCTTAAGGGCCTTTGAGAAGCTGATAAATATTAGTGGGTTGTGGCAGCTGGTACTACCTTTTAGACTGAGCAGAAAAAGGGCTCAGCTGGAGAACCTGTGCCAGCCTTCCCCAAGAGTGTCTGTGTGTTTGTATAAACTCTTACCTCAAAGTGTGTATGTGTGTCAACTACTTGGGCAGGGACACGAAACACTGTTTGGACAGAGAGGGTGCTGGATGTTTTAGCTTGCCCACTAAGCTGAGATCTGGACCATATAGCTGTGCCAGTGGGAAGTCTTATTGGGGACATGGAGAGAAAGGGAGAAACTAGCCCCAGACTGACAGTGATCTCTGTGTGCTCTTAAGGGAAATTGTACTTTACTGTGTGTGTATTTATTATCCTTTCTCTATATGGATGCCCCTCACTGGTGTTAGTGGTGTGGATTGAGGCTTCTTGATTGCTGGGCCAGTCCACAGGCGTCACACACCCTTGTCATCTGTTCATTTTTCATGCTTTGTTCCAAGTTGTGAACATCTTCAAAAATCAAGTTTAGCTGTCCAGATAGGAACAGTTGCCCCAAATCGACAGCTCCACCCACAGGCATTACCAAACCTAAAGTTAAAGGAAAACTCCACCTTCTCCGACAGTTTAACTCAACTGATAGGTGGCTTTCCTCCCCACACTATAGTTCCATTGTTGTGTAGGCACTGCTAACAATCTTACACAGGTAATTAGTCCTGTTGATGTCAGGAGCACAGCAGCTGCTGTTAAAAAAAAAAAAAAAGAAAGATGTATGTGAAACAGTTTTCCAGTATCATTATTGGAAAGAGGAAGACAGCTTACACTGATTCACAGCTGCTTCCAATGTAGTCATGCCTTAGCAAAATGGAGCAATTAGATCAGTCAGTGGTTCAAAGCCAGTTGTCACCTCTTTTGACAAATGTACGCAGCATCACAGTACTGAAACGCTAAGCTTTAAACTTTAAATATTTGTTTACACTGCTTTACGTATTAAGATGACTTGACTGTAGTATCAACGATATCTGTGACATTTAGAGAATAGTAAGAGAATATTTTTTTTCATGTAGTTCTTGTGAAGTATCAACACATTTACTAAAGTGTGGGGGAGGGGACTTGTCAATTCATCATGGACTACAAAAAGATACTTTGAACAAAAGCCTGCAGTTTAGCTGCTTCTTTCGTTGCAGCTGTATACCTCCTTTCTATACTGTAAAACAAGCCCTGAGACGCACACAAATGAGGGCCATACAAGAAATGCCTTCTGTAACAGGACTGTTGTTTTTATATGAGATTACTTTGACTGACACTAATCTCATTATATGTTAATGGCATGGGAATACACCACAAATCCTTGTGTCTATCATGACTCCTATAAAGCAGACTTGAAATGGATTATGGGAAAGGAGAAAGGCTTGACAAAAAACAAAATCACATTATGTCAAGCCCATTTGTCAGCCATCTTGCAGAAAGCATAATAAGTCATTCCTTCCAATGGAGCTGTAGAGGTTTGCACTGTAATTTTCAATGGGCGGAGCTTAAGGTTTGTGAAAGAATAAAATGATGTCCTTACATTTCAAACATTCATATCTCTGAAACCATAGAAGTTAGTAAAATAAGTACATTTCCAACTCTTCAGCACAAGCTATTTTTAGAGTGGTGGCAGTATTCTTTAGGTTATTGGTCTTGAACAGAATTTTATAAATCACAGTAAATACAGTAACTGTTATGCTTAGAATATTTTGTAAACACCTTACAGTTTCTCAGCAACCAATCAAGTTACAACATACTGTCATCATTTTGTTCATATAGCCAAGAGCTTTCATACGAGGCTGAGCAGTTTTCTCTGTGCTGCTTCATCGTCAAGATATTTAGAAAAACATGAAATTTATGACAATATAAATAAATATTATATAAACAATAATTAATGTCTTTACCTGCACTATACAGGGGTCCGATATTGATGCAGTTGCATCTGCCATTGTGTAAGCTTTAAGATGAAGTCTTTCAATATTTTGTATGTAGCATGATTTTGTAGTAATTAATGCAAATATGAACAATCAATACTTGACACCTACAGGCATCTGTAAGATGTAACTGTAGAAGCATCTGCATATGTCACTTTGCCTTAATGAGTTGAAATTCTATAGGAAGCCATCAGAGTGATTTTGAGGTGATAAATATAGCTCAGAAAACAAAGATAGAGTGAAAAATATATATTTTTTTGTTCTAAGGTAGAGTTTTCCTTTAAGGTTACCCATGCTAAATCACACACTACAGCCTGCGTTCCCAAGTAAACTGATTGCTGTCTTTTTTTTTTATTCTATTTCCCTTCCAGGTATGAAAATCTGATTGTATGCTTTCAGAAAAAATGTATATCCAATGTTGTCAATCTTCCATTTATCCTTCACATATGGGACTCTGTTCTGACTCTCGGATCTGGCTTAGCCATTATAACAATCGCAAAAAACAAAAACCCTTGAGCTAAGTCCCTACCGAGAATGCCCTCTCTCTAGATTACCTCCGATCTCGTTTGCTGTTTTTCTACATAAGAAGCGTCAGCCAAACTCTCTCTTGAACTAAGTGTATTTTCATTATTTTTATTCGAAATTTAGTTAAATGTTTTATACCTACCCAGTTAACTTTACACCTTCTGTTTGCTTTTACTGTTCTCTCCCTTTGCACTTTGGTGTTCTTCCCCACCATTGTTGATGGATTTTCTCTGTTACACTTGTAGTCGGATAATTCTATTTGGAGAGTGCGTGTACTGTCTACCTTTTTACCTCACGGTATCTGTACTACCATTGTTGGTAGCTCTATCACTTTATGCTCTACATCTTGGTATTTCTGGCCTACCATTGTTGGCAACCTTTTTCCCCTTTCTTACTTCCTTCTTACTTCTTTCCAGTGTCTCTGTATAGCTGTTGGTGTTTTCTGCTGTTGATATTTTTTACTAGTAAACATGGCAGATAAAAGTAAAAGGACGACTGGGTTTAACCAGTGTTGTGATTGCAGAAGGAAAATGCCCAATTCTGATGGGCATTTATCTTGTGTCTACTGCTTGGGGCTTAGCACATTTACAAGATGATTGTGCTATTTGTCAAGCCTTTAGTCACTGGATGTCATAGAAAGGAAGAACAAACTTATTTTGAAAGGACTGATTAAGACGCATTTTGATGAGGCTTTGTCTAGTCAGCCTAAAACTTCATAATCTGATGTATCTTCACCTTCATCTTCCTCTGTAATCCAACATAGAAAGAAGAGGGGTCTCTCGGTGCTGGCGTCCCCTTCGGCTGTGGCATACAAGAGACATAAATCTTAGGTTCCCGCACGCAGTGCGGAACTGAAGTTAACTGCCAAAAAAACGTATGGAACCGACTTTGTCAGCCCCAATTTTACTGACCAGTTCTGCACGGCAGGTTTCGGTGACTACCACCATAGTGCAGTTTGTTCATTTGACTTCTGTCCATCGGTGCCAGTCTCTTCTACAGTGCCGTCCATAATTTTGGAATCGGTTCCTTCTACTGTTTCATCAGTAATTTTTTAGAGTCAGGATTTATTTCAGTTCTCAGGACTAAGTATTCCCCCTCAATAGATCCCTTTGTGGGACACTTTCTAAGCCTCTTTTTTAGAGAGACTGGAATCCACCTCAACATTCTCTGTCCATTTCTCTAGGAGTCTGACAGAAGTCAGTGACGTGAGGTTGGTCGATCAGCTCCTCATGGCTAAGGGTCTTTAATTCTCTTCACAGGTTTCGCTCCCTTCTGGAGATGGGGCTTTCTCATAGCCTATTATCAACCTATGAACCTATCTGCCCTAGGGCATTTATAAGCCTAGCCAGTGTGTGTTTGGCTTTCGCCACCCTTTTAGATTAGTTGACTGTGCCTCTGTATCGTAGGTCACAGAAGATAGCCCTTTTGAGGTTAGTTTACTGTGCCTCTGTCTAGTAGGGACACAGAAGACATCCCAGGGGTAAACCTACAATCTCCCATCCACTTGTCAAGATTTCTCTTGAAGAGGGTCATTGAGGGACTCTGCCTAACATGGATTGGGATTTTGTTCCAGAGTGAGGGTAGCCTCTGGGATATGAATCTGTCCCTCCAGCATGTCCTATTTATTTCTGTGCTGAGGTTTAAGTCCCTGGAGCATGTAGCTCTAAGGGATTTGGATTTCCTGAGGTGGAGCATGTCCATTAATTCTGGGTTGGACATGGCTTTATACGTCAGGCACAGATCGCCTCTGAGTAGGCGGTAAGCAACTGAGTAGTGCTGGAGTTTCTTTAGCCTAACTGCATAAGGCATCTGTTTGAGTCCCTTGATCCTCTTGATGAGGTACTTTTTTGGGTCTTTCCAGTTGCTGCAGGTGTCTGGTAAGGTACATCCCAAATGGGGCATTGTATTCAATTATGAGCCTGATGAGTAGAGGGACACAGTGACCTCTCTTGATCTAGATGTGAACCCTTTTGTGATAAGGTGGGCTATATAGAAGGTCTTTCTAACCACTTTGGCAACGTGATTGTCAAAGGAAAGATTGCTATCTACTTGGGTCCCCAAATCCGTAATTACTTCTTCCATACTTAATGGATTACCACCTATGTGGTAATTTGTGGGCACTTTGTTTTTCCCAAAGGGGATGACTATGCACTTTTTGGCATTTAGCTTTAGGCCATGGCTCTGGCACCAGTTGTCCGTTTCTGTGAGACCCTTTTGGAGGATGCTTGTGTTAGTCGGCGAGTCGATTTATGGCACCCAGTTTGCAGTCATCTGCGAACTTGGTCAGCCATAGTCCTCCCATGTTAGCCTGTACCTCAGAGAAATATATACCGAACAAGAGAGGTCCCAGGACTGAGCCTTGTGGGATGCCACTTGTAACTGGTTTAGAGTCTGACATGGCACCTGCAATTCTGACCATGTGGGTTCTATCCCTGAGCCAGTTTGCAACCCATCTTGTGACATAGGGGTTGATATTTAAGATGGTGAGCTTATTTATGATGCCCGAGTGGGGTATTGTGTCGAAGGCTTTTGCGAGGTCCAGGTAGGCTGTGTGGACTACCTTCTCTTCATCTATGGCCTTGGTGACTGTTTCAAAGAAGTCGACCAGGTTCAAAGAGGCAAGATCTGCCCTTAAAGCCGAATTGGGTAGGATCCAGTGTTTGGAGGTTCCCAATGTCTTTGTTTATGAGTTTCATGATGATACGCTCCATAGCTTTGCAGACCAGGCTAGTCAGGCTTATAGGGTGATAGTTTCCGAGGTCCGTTGTGGCAACACCTTTGTGGAGTGGGAACACTGTTGCTGTACGCCATTCCTTGGGTACATATCCTGTAGTAAGGCTGAGATTGAACAGTGACTTTATGAGGGTTCAGTTCTTCTTGGAGTTTGTGTAAGACGCAGCCCGGGACACCGTCCGGTCCTATTGATGCTGTGTTTTTTGCTTTGGAGAGTGCAGCTCTCACCTGTGCATCTGTGATGTCAGGGAGGCTACACTCTGTTGGGATAGACATTTGCTCTTTTGGGGGGGAAGGGGGATAGAAGTTTGCACTGAAGCTGTCTGCCAGGATGTTGGCAATATCTGTGGGTTCAGTGTATTTTCTGTCATTTTGTACTAACTCAGAGCATATCTGGGAGTTGCCACCCAGGTTCCTGACATAACTAAAGAAGGCCTTGTGATTATCTTTAGCATCTTGTGCAATTTTTCTTTCGAAGCTGGCCTTAGATGATTTTATGAGGGATCGTAGTTTTTTGCTAGTACTGATCAGAGAGATGCCTTCTCTTTTTGGGATTTTGCTCTATCATGTAGTAGCTTCCTCCTTCAGTTGTATAGCTTATTTATGGCTGGGGTCCACCAAACAGGTCTCCTACCTTTGGAGGAATGAGTCTTGGTTTTATTTGGGATAGCACGATTCATGCATTCCTGTAGGTGTCCATAGAAAGCGTTTGTAAAGGATTCTGCGGTTTGGGCCGTATTTTCCACTGGCCCGGGGGCTTTGAAGGATTCCACCTCGGTTTTGAGACGTGTGAAGTTTGCTTTTGAGAAGTTCTTCACCGTGGTTTCCTTGGCTGGGGGTGGGGACGGGATATGGATGTCCAGTGAGATTAATTTATGGTCAAATCTTTCCAATGAGGGGTATACCTCTGGTATGGAACATAGAGTCCCCATGTTGGTGATGATCAGGTCCAATATGTTTTCCCCTCTTGTGGGAGTGGTGACCAGTTGTTCCATAGCATTTGAGTTTATAAATTCTAGGAACCGTAGGGCGAGGGTGTTGGGGCTTGAGTAGTGCTCCTAGTCTATGTTTGGGTAGTTGAAGTCACCCAATATAATGGTGTTTGGAGAGATCTTCATATTCTCCAGTGTTCTCAGGAAAGCCGAGTGGGGTTCCTGAGTTTGGGAGGGTGGTCTGTAGCAGGCTACAAACTGAAAGGCAGTTTTGCCCATGGTTAGTTGCACATGGATGGTCTCCGATGCTTCATGCAGTGCCACTAACCTGGAGGTGTGGGTATCTTTGATGAATATGGATACTCCCCCTCCTTTTGTGGTTCGGTCCGAGTTTTGGGGCTGAAAAGCGTGGTATGAGGTATAACCTGGTAATGTTGGGGTGCTCTTGGGAGCCTTGAACCAGGTTTCTGTTACTGCACAGATATCGATCTTCTCCATACTGAGGAGAGCCTCGAGTGCGTGCATCTTGAGGTTTAGACTTCTGGCGTTGAGCAGCATTACCCTTAGTTTTTTTTTCTTTGTGTTGTTTATGGAGGTGGGTTTGTCTTTTGAGCCTTGCCTAAAAAAGGCACTATGGGGGTGGCAAGAGCCTTAGCCAGTATTCGAAAGCCCAGGGGTGACAGGTGCAAGCCGTCCCTAACAAAGCAACGTGGCTTGTCGAGCATGTCATCCCAGGCTGACAGACACTGGACCCCCTTTGAATGACACCAATACTTTATCCAATTGTTAAAATTGATCATTTTGTCTTTATACTGTGGCATCATTCTTGGTGAGGGTAAGATGCTACTCAAGGTCAGGGTCATACCGGCCTGGGCTACATGATCAGAGAGCTCCTCTATGTCTCTTTTCATGTAGTCCAGGGAGGTACGTCTCAGGTCATTCACACCAGCATGGACAATGATGGAGTCATATTTGTACTTGCTTTGGAGTAACCTGAGTGCTTGTGTTATGTGGCGGATCCTGGCACCCGACAGGCGGCTTACAGTGACCTTCTCCTTGTTCAGCCTAGTGAGTGGGACGTCAGTGTGTCTGACAATAGAGTCACCTATTACAAGTGTATTAGGTGTGTTGTTTAGCCTTAAGGGCTGTGACTGTGTGGCACACTGACTTTGTGAACTATGTGATACATGGGTATTGTTGTGGGGTAGCGGTTGCTTGGATGTCTGCTTTGGAGGTCTCTGCTGCTTGGGCAGATTTTTATTTAGAACCTCCGAGTATGTTTTTGTGTGTTTATGTGTTTGGTTTTCTGTTGCAATAGGTCTATGTGAGACTGGATTTGTGGTTTGTGTGGTTACCTTCTCCTCCTGACTGACTGCGCCATTATTGGGTTGAGAGAGCTCAGCCTCCAGTTTGGCTATATAGTTGCATCTCTCACATATATTTGAGCTTGTTGGGAGGAGGAGAGGGTGGTCTGTGTACATAAGGCAGTTGTAACATTGCCTCAAGATTCCCAGATTCACCAGCTGGACTGGAGAGTAAACCCAAAACTGACTTTTGGACATGCCAGAATAGTATAAGGAACTACTTTTTGACTGATCAAAAAGGACCAATAGGGAGCCAAGTACTTAAAGGGAGTATAAGAGGGTGTAGTGCTTTAGTTTATTAGTGCTTACTTATAAGATTACTTATATGAGCAACTGCAGGGCTTTAGAATGAAAATAGAGTGCTTACTTTGAGATTTAGAACAGTTCTAAGGGAAAAAGTGAAGAGCAGACTTTGTGGAGCCGGAAATAATTTAAACCTGTTTAAAATCGTGCAAAACCGCTCAAATGCGGGTTCTAAAGCAGGGAAACTGAAAGAGATAGGAATTGACCCAGAGCGGCCAATAAGCTACTAGTTTCAGGGCTGAGACCACTCCACTCCTCCAGGGACAGATAGGCTGCTCAAAGCTCCCCACTCTCACTGGTGAACAGAGAAGCTTCCTCCTATCCAAGTAAGGATATGGGCAACACAGGAAACTATACCACAGTCCGGCATTCAGCAAAACCTGAAATCTGGACTAATCTAGTTCAGCAAAGGCAGGAAGAGAGACTATTTTTTTTTGTTTTTGTTTTTTGTTTTTTTCAGGAAACAGCAGAAAAATACAGAGAAAACACTGTAAATGCTATAAACTGCCTAGCGCACTTTAGTGTGTAGCCTACAACAGTTATACAATACAAAAACGACTTAAATTTATATAAAACAAGTGCAAAAACTGTAAAAAGCAGAAGGCAAATGCAATTAAAACTTTTTAAAGCACAGATCAGTTAGAATTTCACTTTTTAGGCGGGAAAAGGCAGTCGGAGCAAAAAAACAGAAAAAAAATACTTAAATCTGGAAAAGTCTCTCTTGGGTCTCTCTGTTGCCTGTATCACTCTGCAGGACACCACTCTCCCAGGACTCCTCCAGACGTTCCTCCTCTAACCTCCACTGAGGTGTTACAGACCACAACTCCGATTTCCCTAGTTCTGGCTGTTCTCGTGCTAACAGCTCTTATGCCTTCAGCTTCACTGTCTGCCCTGAGTCCCGTGGTTCCTTCAGAACCTACTGACTTCCAGGGTCTTAGCTTCATCGCCTTGTTCTTTGGGCTCTTCCTTGGCTTCAACCTCGATGGCGGTTTCCTCTGAGTGGGATGGGACCATAGTTCCGAGGTTGTCCTTCCTGGTTCAGGCCTCCTATCCTTTTCAGGGCTTTGGGCTCTGCAGTTTCTCAGCTGGTTCCTTCTCAATTGGAGCATTTTCCTAGCACTCCCTCTCATGTAGAGCTTCCACAAACCTCCATGCCTGGGCAGCAAGCATCGAAGGTGCACAATACCCCTGCTCAGGGCCTTACCGTCTTCCACAGAATTTGCCACTGAAGAGGTAACGTGGAAGAGGATGTGTAAGAGGGCAACTTAGATTCTCCAGAGGAATCTGTCACAGAGGACACTGATTCAATGACGGGGAGGGTTCCCCCTGGTCACCCCCAAAAGATGTCTTCTTTGGAGACATTTTTGTAATATTAAAGCAGAGAGGTGGCTGGAAGCCCAAAGACCCTTCCTCAGAGGAGTCTGTGTACCTGCAAGCTTTTGGTGCTCGCCCATCTACCTCTTGGGTGACCCTGCCTGCTGATGATCTCATTAAGTTGATTGCACAGCGGGCATGGAATTCCCCTGATTCTGTAGAGTCAGTCCCCAGGAGACCAAACAAAGTCCTGTTAGTGCCACAGTACCATCAGTATTGGGCCAATGGTTTAGCAGTAGCTATGGTGGTTGTGACAGCCACAAAGAAGGAACTTGCTGAATAGATTTCCACTGTTCATCCCCTAACAAGAGAGTCCAGGGCGATGGACAGGTTTGGGAAGTGGATGTATGCTTCTTAGACTTTTGCCTTATGGCCCTTGAATTTCATGGCACACTTCACCAGCCTCCAGGGGGATCTGATCAAGGAGCCCTCAGGATACCCTTGCAGGACCTGTGTCTGAGGAGTACAGAATAAAGTTGCCTCCCAGCTTGCCATCCTGGAATCTATTTCTAACTCGTCCATGAGGCTCATTATGCATGGAGCCGAAGGAACTACTAGGGCAGTGAGTTCCAGTGTAACCATAAGGAGGCATGCCTGGATATGCTTGTGTGACTTTGCGGAGCCATTAAGTCTTAATTCGTCAATGCTGCATTTGACAGATCATCCCTTTTTGTCCCCAAAAGTCAGATATACTTTGGCCAGGTGTGAAAAGGATGGAAAGTCCCTCTCTGCAGTGGGCATACATTCTCTACTCCTACTCCAGGAACCAGAGGAGCAGCAAAATGTGTTTCAAGAAAACCCAAGGGCCTTTCCAGGACAGAAGTGGCAGTGACTCCCCTCAGGGCAGAGGGAGGAGCTACAATGGAAGACGCTGACCTCACAGCAGAAATGGCCCCCAAATCAAGGTTCCAGAGATTCCTTCTCAGGGAAACCCTCCCAGTGCTCCTGAAGGGAGGCCCGATTTGCTTATTCTCATTGCTCCGTTATGGCCTCGGCAACTTTGGTTCCCATTTCTTTGACCTCCCCTACTTAACCGTTCATGGACTCTGGACCCTGATCCAGACCTCCTGTCCAATCCACAAGGACTACTTCACCCCAGTATAAAAAATCTCAAGCTTACAGCTTGATTCCTCCAATTTCATTGATCTCCAGGCAAAATAACCTATCCTCTCCAGTTCAAAAACTTTTGCAGCTCCTCTTTATAACTTGTAAAAAGCTTTACCATAGTAAGTCAGAAATATTTTTCTAATTGGGCATGTGATAATGGAATTGATCCCTTTTCAGCACCATTTGAAAAGGTTTTAGAATTCTTAGCTACACTTTTCGAACAGGGAACTTCTTCTGCCGTCAGAGTTCAACTAGCTGCTGTTTCCAGCTTTCATGATGGCTTTGAAGAGCATTCGTTACTCTCCCATAGGTTGTATAAAGTTTTTCTGAAAGGAAACTTTAGGTTAAAACCACCTTATAAGGGACTCTGTCGTTCCCCTGGATCTTAATATGTGGTTCTACAGTTATTGGTCCTTTCCCCTTTTGAGCCTGCAGTTACTTGCGACTTGAAATTCCTTTCATGAAAGTCCATTTTGTTGGTAGCCACATCTGGTAGTTACATATGCCAGAAGAATTTCAGAGATTCATGTGTTA
Organism: Protopterus annectens; assembly: GCF_019279795.1. Taxonomy (NCBI): domain Eukaryota; kingdom Metazoa; phylum Chordata; order Ceratodontiformes; family Protopteridae; genus Protopterus; species Protopterus annectens. The sequence goes on from NC_056737.1 coordinate 1,406,789,431, forward strand.
TCTTCAAAACCTCTATATTTGATTTTTCATAAGGACATGGTGTCGCTAAGAACCAACCCATCCTTTCTTCCAAAAGTAGTATTGGAAACTAATATTAATGAATTCTATTGATTTCCCCATCTCCTTCCCTGATTTTTCTAACAAGGGAGAATATTGTTTACATTTGCGTTTTTTTTATCTCAGCAGAACTAAGGAGTTTAGGAAGTTAAACTAGTTATTTGTCTTTCTCAGGTCCATCCATGGGTAAACCAGTTTCAGAGGTCACTTTATCCAAGTGGTTATGGTAATGTATAAGCTTCATCTACAGTAAGAAAAACTTCCAATTACCAGCCCCACTGAGAACACGTTCTATAAGGGTAGTAGCCACATCAGCTGTTATTTCATGCATGGAAGCCTTTGAGTGGAAAATATGCAGCAGCAATCTAGGCTACTCCACATACCTTTATCACACTTTACAAAGTGGATCTGGTCTCCAGGGGAAAGAACATCTTTTGGCTCTATGGTGCTCAGGAATAGCCTTCCGTAAGGCCTCCCAAGATGCAGGGTGGCTGGGTACTCTGTCCCATATGTCAAGGATAAACAAAGATTGACAACATCAAATAAAGAAGTTATGTACTTACCATAACATTCCATCTGTGTTGTCTGTCTTCATTTATCCTTGACACCCCACCCTCCTTCAGACTCCTTGGGGGAACGGACTGCAGTCCTGGTTATGTGTTATTTCATATATGACCCTGGACATGGCCTCTTCATTTGTTGTAGGACTATTTTTCTTGTCTTCCTTTATAGCTGCAAACTCTATCTGAGGTTTTCTACAGAGGGGCATTCTGGGCAGGGACATAGCTCAACAGTTTTAGGTTCTCTTGAGCTGTTATAACGGTCTAGCCAGTTCCAAGAGTCGGAACAGTCCCATATGTCAAGGATAAATTAAGATAAATGACACAGAATGTTATGGTCAGTATTTAATTTAAGTCTTAGTTCTAAGAATAAGACCACTGGGTGTTATCAAACAAAACTAAATTGTACACTGTTCTCATAAATACATTTAAGTATTAAGGCTGTTATCTCTTATGCACTTCTCATAGTTTCAGATGTTATTTTTTTTACTAAACTGCATGCCATTGTACCTTTTATAAATTTTGCATTTCTCTGAGCAGAGTGCTCAGAACTGTTAAGGTGTCTGCAGGAGCAAGCAATCTTGTTTCCATAGAAAAGTGCTGTGCAGTGAACCTTCATGAATTTAACTCAGAACAGAATGTCTGACTCCCTTGAGCTGCAGAGATTTTGTACTCCTGCTGGATATTTGAGAATGGAAAAATACAGCCAAGCTAATATTTTTGTAATTATAAGAAAACCAACATTGTTCATGAAGAAAAATTTCCAAGAAACATTATCAGACTGACAGAGAGGACTCCTTGTCAGGAAAGGGTGAGGGGTATTATGAAATTGCCAACACCTTTGATAATTTCAGATTTGCATGAATTCATGGGAATCATGAACTACAGTAGGGAATTTATAGAGGTCTATGCAGAAGCTGCAGCTCCCCTCTCTAAAGTGCTGGCAGATAAAAAAGAAGAGATTAATCTACAATGGAGTCACACTAAGAAGAGGCATTCAAAATGTTAAATCAGAAGTCGGCACAGGGAATAGAGCTGATGGCTCCCATGAGTATAGTACCTTTTGTTTTGCAAGCAGCAGCAGGGAAGGACACACTCTCTGTGGTATTACAGTCTTGACCACAAGAGGCATCTGAGGAAATGGACACTAAATTGACTGGTTACTTTTTGTAGCAGGAGAATGACTCGTGTAGAAAAAGGACATCATCCTTGCATTAGACAGCTTTTGGCCATTTACTGGGGAATAAAACAGAGTATTTTGACCGGAGTTCCGCTGTGGCGACCCCTAACCGGGAAAAGCCGAAAGACAAGCAGCAACATTTTGCATTGCACTTGGGGGATTATACTTCAAACTCCACATTTGACAGTCAAGACTGCTAAATGACAGTGAGATAAAATCATTGAAGGGGTTAGTCAGACTTTTTTTTCAAAATGGATAACTCCTTTCACTAAGAAGAATGTACAAATACAGACAAGGTGACAAGTACTAAACCAGTTTTATTGGATGTGGAGGGAAAGTGCACTACTGCATGGCATATTTGGAGAAACCAGGTAACTCACCATTAAAGGCAGATTTTGACTGCCACATTGCTACAGTGTATGTGAATGGTGCACATTTTTGGAAGGATGGGAAGTATTATACTGGGTTTGCAATACTGACAAATCAATTTTTGGTTAAGTTACCAGGATACATCTTGCCACAAAGGGCTGAGCTAGAAGGCTGTATAATATGTTTTGCAGCATTTACGTCCAGTAAGTATTTAGCGACGGTGCTTATGTAGTAAATTCTCTGAGAGTACGTGGAACCCGTGTGACTGTGACACACGAGTGACTGGAGTGATTGGTTAAATGGGTTATTTTCAAAATGGTGAAAAACCATTATCACATTTTTAATTCCTATAGTAGCAATTATTTTGTTGATCATAATAATGTGCAAGTGTTAAACTTTTTATTAAAAAGACTACCAATCAAGTACTTATTGTAACTAACGTAGCTGGTGAAGTAGCATAACCAGTGGAGACATGATTTTTATGTAAAATTCAAAGTTTGATTTAAATTTTGATTGAAATTTTTTTGGTTTTCAAAATTTAAAAGGAGGAATTACCATTGCTAGAATCTCCTTGTGTTCTGACTGAAGAGTGATTCTCAAACAATCTGGAAATATAGCACTGATAAGTACATTTTTTGGCACTAATTAACTTTTCAGAGTTCTGCACTGTCTTAATTTTTGCTTGCCTGAATTATTTATATATTTGTTGGCATTGTTTTCTGATCTGTTGTGAAACTGCCCCCCCCCCCCAGCACACCCTATTCTTGTGGTGGTGTTATAGTTGGTGGCTTTGCAGGTGCCCGCCCGTGCTGTAAATTTGATCCGGGATACTCCTCCCAGTCAAGTGTCATTAGGTCATTCTACCTAATACAAGAGATAACATTTGAGAAAACCAACCTGCTTAGGTTCTTAACCTTGAATTATCTTCTGCTCCTCCCTTTTCCCTTTCCACTTTACCAAAAAAAAACTGCTAGAATCTCCTTGTGTTATGTTTGTGCTTCTCGGCTGATAAGTATATTTTTTGACATTTTTTAACCGTTCAGAGTTGAATAAAACAATTGAATTGCATTTTTAATACTGCTACACACTTGTATGTACTAGCTTGCAGTGCACTTAATTGTTTTTAGTGCTGTTTTAGCTGCTTTTCTGGTAAAAAAAAAATCTAAGCTTGTTTCCTGCCTTTCCTGCAACTAGTCCAATCCAGATACAGATTTGTTGTATCCAGGATTGTTTGTAAGCTTCTGGAGGCAGTCGGGGGGCGCTTCTTGGAGCACCTAGCACATTGGGAGTCCATTAAGACAGATCGTTGGGTGCTCCGAATCATATCCAGAGGCTATTCAATTCCATTCCTAACGTCTCCTCCCCGATGTCCCACCCAGTCAGAGGGAGGTAGCAGCCTTCGAAATAAAAGAGCTGCTAAGAAAAAAAGCCGTCCAGCACTTTCTCCTCGGGCAGTCCGGATCAGGCTTTTACTCCAGGTTCTTTTTGGTGCCAAAAAAGATGGGGGACTTGTGGCCAATTCTCGACCTGTCCACACTGAACCTTTCAGTCTCCAAAGAAAAGTTCTGGATGGTCACTATTCAATCCATTCTCCCACTTTTACAGGAGAACGACTGGATGTGCTCGGTAGACCTCAAGGATGCGTACTACCACATTCTAATGGACAGGCGATCCAGGAGGTTTCTCTGATTTTGGCTGGGAGCCAGCCATTGTCAGTTCAGGGTCCTACCCTTTGGTCTCACCACAGACCCCAGGGTGTTCACCAAGGTCATGGCAGTTGTAGGGGCCCACCTGAGGCTTCAGGTAATACAGGTCTTTCCTTACCTGGACGACTGGCTTCTAACCGCCCACACAAGGCATCTACTATGTTCAGCCAGGGACTACTTCTTACATCTAGCCCACCATCTAGGGATCAAGATCAACCACAAGAAATTCTCCCTTCAGCCTACTCAGATCTTGGATTTCATAGGGGCCAGGATAGACACAATACAGTCCAACGTCTTTCTGACGGTGGACAGACTCTGCAACCTAAACCTTCACGTTTTGGTTCTTCTACAATCATCAGCCCCTCCAGCAGAATTAGTCCTGAGGGCCCTGGGGTCCATGGCAGCGGCCATCAACCTGTCACCGATCGCACATCTGAATATGAGAATCCTCCAATGGACCTTACAGGTCCAGTGGTCCATCCTACGTCATCCCTTGTCTGCACCTATTCCCCTCAGCAGGGTTTGCAGGGAATCTCTACTTTGGTGGCTCCATTCCAGGGACCTCCGGGAAGGGCGCCCCTTCTCCAAGTCCCCACCCCAAGTCACAGTGACCACGGACGCATCTCTCCTCGGGTGGGGGGGCATTGCATGGGCAGATCCGTCCAAGACATGTGGACTCACACAGCGACCTTTTTGCATATCAATGCCCTGGAGATGAAGGGCAGCGCTTCTAGCGTTGCAGGCTCTCCATTCCCTTCTTCCTCCAGGGACTATTGCAATTCAAACAGAAAACATGTCAGTAGTCTGGTACATCAACAAGCAGGGGGGAACCAGATCTTACCCACTTTGCCGAGAGGCCATAAGTGTGTGGGAATGGGCGATATCCACCAACCGCTTTCTCATAGCAACGCACATACCGGGTCGGTCAAACATTCTAGTGGACAGGTTGAGTCTAACTATCCTCTCACCTTACGAGTGGTCACTGAACCCCTTAGTAGCGGAACAGATCTTCCTCAGATGGGGTCAACCTTGCTGCGATCTGTTCGCATCGCCTTCGAACACAAAGTGCAGCGAGTTCTTCGCTCTGATTCCCCCACCAGGGGAAGCCCCCAGAGACGCTGTGGTTCATGCTTGGCCATCCGGTCTTCTTTATGCTTATCCTCCTCTTCCGTTGATGACAAAATTCTTGCAGAAAGCACATCTGTTGGGGAGTAGAGTTATCCTCATAGCCCCATTCTGGCCTTGTCAAACCTGGTTCCCATGCCCACGGTCTCATCTAGTGCATCCTCCCTGGATCTTAGATCCCATTCCGGATATGATTTCTCATCCCTTGAGATTGAAAACCCCTGACCTGGACAACCTCAAGCTCTCGGCTTGGTTGATCCAGTTCCATTAATGGCTAGGACTCCCAGTATCTCATCCTCAGTTAAGGCCATCCTGGTGGCCGCTCATAAGCCTTCTACCAGAAAAATATGCAAGAGTAAATGGAAGCGATGTTCATCGTGCATACAGCTGCAGTCGTAACAGATGGGTTCTCCTGCCGTCAGGCTGGTCCTTGGTCGGCCAAATTCCAAAGTCTAGGTCCGGCGTTGGTTGTCGTCGCTTCTTCCCTGACGTCAGTGCGACAGGGGCATAAAAGAACCAGCCGACGCCATTTTCTTCAGTCTTTTTTGCCGCACTGTGCCCGAAGCAGAAGCAGTTTGTAAGTGCCGGTCGGCCAGCTCCTGAGATTACAACAAATTTGGAACCGAAGTCTTCTTAAAAGCTAAGTACCCCGTTGGGGAAACTTTTTCTTGCCTCAGACCGATGTCAGACAAAGTTAATAATTGTATTTCTTGTGGGAAGCAAATACCGCAAAAGGATTTCTATTCCCTCTGTATACCTTGTTTTAGGCCCAGACCACGATGTTTCGGTCTGTCGCTTTTGTGCTACATTCAATAAAAGCACTATTAAGCGTCGGGCGGAGTTCGCCCAGCATTATTTTGGGAAAGCATTTAACTATACTATGCCGTCTGATACTCCGACTCCGGTTTTGTCTAAAAAACGCAAAGACAAGGACCGACACTCGAGGTCCGCGACCTCTACCGACACCACGCCAAAGCCGACTACACATGGTCTGGTTCTCAGCGAGGCGCCTATGCAGCCCCTGATTACTGACGACGCATCTTTGGCGGTGTCTCCTGTACCCGAGGTCACAGGCTCCTCGGCCCACACCCTGACTACAGATACCGAAGCCACGCTTGGCATTGAAACACAGAATGTGGACAGGTCCACCTCCACTCAAGGTGTCTTCAGACCTTCCTCTTCTTTCTCCATCAAGGCTTTCACCAAGTCTAAAGCTACCATGCACCCTAAGAGACCAGCTACACAGGGCCCATCTCCAGGCCCCATGCCTAAGAAACAGATGCTTAAAATGGCTGAGGATTTAATTACTCTAATCAGAGGTTCTCAGCCACCTCCGGACAAAAGACTCAGAGTGGAGGAAGATTCCCCCTCCTCTGATCAGGGCTCCATTATTTCGGAGCACTCTGATTATCAGGAACAGTCTTACTCTCCTTTTGAAGACTCTGATGCAGAGGAATCTATTCCTTCTGTATCCCCCCTGAGGATTACTCATTTGGTGAAACTCTGCATACCTTAAGGGAACACTTCCACTGGGAAGGCCAGGATTATTCAGATTCCAAGAAAAGGCTCAGGGAATTTCTTTTGTTACCCCAGCACAGGCCTCTGGCTATACCTCCTGTCCTGGACATCCTAGATTATGTTTACTCGGAGGCCTGCCTTAACCCGGACTCTCTCCCTCCAGCTCCAGTTAAGCCTGACAGGTACTACAGGGTTCCTGACTCACACCAATTTCTATACAAAAGCCATGCTGCTGATCTAGAAACGATCTCACAGGGGCCCAAGGGAGTTAAGGCCTCCATTGCCAAAAACCCATTGCCTTCCGAGAGAGATTCCAGATCCTTAGAAAGGTGGGGAAAAAAGGTATATACCTCGGCTACCTTGTCCATGAGGGCCTTAAACTGTCAGTTTCATATGCTAAAATACCAACAGTTTCTGTTATCTCAATTGAAAAGTAAAATGTCGCAAATTGAACAACCAGACATGAAGGAGTTGCAGGATTTGATGCATAGTGCAGAACAAGTGGGTAAACATACCTTACAATGTGGTTTTGATGCTCTAGAGGCCTCATGTAGAGCTGCTGTTACAGGCTCAGTCATACGTAGGCATGCCTGGCTCAAGGAACAAGCCTTGCCTGATCATGTCAAAGCTAAATTACTAGACGCCCCTCTTCAAAAGGATGTACTATTTGGGGCAAATGCTGAGGAAGTATTACGGAAAATGGAGGAAAAGGCTAAATCAATGCAAACTGTGAAAGAATTTCTGCAGGTTCAACCCCCACGTTTTAGTAGAAATTGGCCTTCCAAAAACTGGTCCTTTCCTACCACAGACAGACCCCAAAGAGGCAGATACAGGCGCCCGAGGGGCATAGGACAAACACAAGGCTCGTACAGAGGCAGACAATGGCAAGCTCCTACACAAAGAGGTGGTGAGGACAACTCGCAATCTTTCAGAAAGCAAAACCAATGCCTTTCCCCTTTGCATGCCAACCAGGTCTCAAATGGCAGCACCCTTAGGAGGAAAGCTGGCACTATTCTCAAAAAATTGGTATATTGTCACAAAGGACAAATGGATCCTGAACATTATAAACAGAGGCTACAAATTCCATTTTCATACCCTTCCAAAAATGAAAGGCATGCCAAACCTGCCACACAATCAAAGGGCAGAGGCACAAAAGCAAATTTCAGATCTTATAAACATGAAAGCTATTCAAGAGGTACCTACACACGAACAAGGTCAAGGTTTTTATTCCAGGCTATTTCTGGTGCCAAGGAAGGGCAAAGATTGGAGACCTATTTTGGATCTTTCCATCCTAAACACATTCCTACTCGTACCAAAATTGAAGATGCTCACTCTACAGCAACTTCTTCCCATGCTGGGCAAGGAGTCTTGGCTGGTAACATTGGACCTCAAGGAGGCATACCTGCATGTCCCAATCAGACAAAATTGCAGAAGATACCTCAGATTTCTTGCAGGTTCAATACATTATCAATTCTCTGCATTGCCCTTTGGTTTATCTACTGCGCCCAGAGTATTCACGAAATGCCTGGCATCAGTAATTGCCTACTGCAGACTTTAAGGGATACAAATATACCCTTATTTGGATGACTGCCTGATCCAAGTGGACAGCAAGCACATTCTTCTGAAACATCTGGCTTATGTAATAATGTTATTAAGCTCTCTAGGATACACAGTCAACAAAGAGAAATCGAGACTAATACCCTCTCGGAAGATAATTTTCCTGGGTGCTAATTTGGACACAAACACCCAGATGGCCTACCTCACGCCAGAGAAGCAGGGGCAACTAATTCAATATTTCAGAACACTGGCAAATTGCAGGGGCAACTAATTCAATATTTCAGAACACTGGCAAATTGCACCAGGCTGACTGCAAGGAAAATCCTGCAGGCTCTGGGATTCATGGCATCTTGCATCTTACTAATCCCATGTGCAAAGCTGCATATGAGAAAACTACAATGGCACCTAAAAAACATATGGTCTCAACACAGCCACAGTTTGGAAACAATGATACCACTAATTCCATGTCTGCAAAAGGGAATTTCTGTGGTGGGCTCAAGCATGCCAAACAAACACAGGTCTTTCATTCAGCAAGCCTCAAGCAAATCAAGTCATCACAACAGACACCTCGGACTACGCCTGGGGGGCGCACATGACAGACCGGTGCATTCAGGGCAAATGGACCCAAAAAGAAAAGCACCTCCACATCAAAAAGAAATGCTAGCGGTGATAAATGCTGTTACAGCCTTCAAGGACCTTCTACAACCAGGTCAGCTATTGATAAGAACAGACAACACCACAGTTATGTGGTACATAAACAAGCAGGGAGGAACACATTCTTATCCCCTATGCAGACTGGCCATGTCACTTTGGAACATGGCCATGGACTTACAAATGGAGCTACAAGCACAGTACTTGCCAGGCAAGGAAAACACGCTGGCAGACAACCTAAGCAGGAATATGACAGATCCATACGAATGGAAGTTGCATCCAAAAGTTTTTACAGAAATAATCCAAGAATGGGGAAGGCCAGACATAGATCTCTTTGCCTCCCACAAAAATCATCAATTGACAAAATTCTGCTCAAGGATCTTCCATCCAAAGGCCTGGAGAGTGGACGCTCTCTCTTTCAGTTGGACATCAATGACAGTTTATGCCTTCCCACCTCTTCCTCTGCTGCCCAAAGTCCTATTGAAGACCAGAGCAGACAGACCAAAGATGATCCTCATTGCTCCGGACTGGCCAAGGCAACACTGGCACCCACTACTAAGGAGCCTGACGCATTCCCCACCATGGACCCTGCCTCTAATGCCTCTTCTTCTGACTCAGCACAGCTTCAAAACTCTTCACAGTCAGCTGAAGACACTCAATCTAGCCGCATGGAAGATTCCTTAGCATCACAGCAGGCCCTGCTCTCCAAGGAGGTGCAGGATGTCATTTTGGAGGCCAGAAGGCCATCCAACTAGAAAAGCTTACTCTGCAAAATGGAAACGTTTTTGTGTTTGGAATGAGAAAAAGGGCCAGTGCCCTGGAAAACTGAATTTACCTCAAATACTACAATATTTGGCCGAACTGCTAAGCAGTGGACTTCGTTCTCCTCCATCAAAATCCATGCCTCAGCCATTTCTGCAGAATACAACACTGATCCACCTTTATTCTCTCACCCTCTATTAAGACAGTTCCTCAGAGGGGCTAAGAATTTAAGACCTCCAAGAAAACAACCAATACCTGCTTGGGATCTTAATTTCATTCTGGAAAAACTGACTTTGCCCCCTTTTGAACCAGCTGCCTCTTCAGATTTACAATATTTGTCCTGGAAAACAGCTTTCCTTCTGGCTATCACTTCAGCTCGTAGAGTTTCAGAACTACAGGCTCTTATGGCTGTCCAGCCTTTCATCATCTGCCATCAGGACAGAGTTTCATTACGTACCAACCCGTCCTTTATGCCTAAAGTGGTATCCAGGGTAGCTTTAAATCAAGCCATACATTTACCTACTTTTTATCCTAATCCTCAAAACAAAGGGGAGAGATTACTGCATTCCTTGGACATCCACAGACAACTGCGTTATTATTTGGACAGAACAAAGCCTTTCAGAAAATCTGAACAGCTTTTTGTGGCCTATGCAGTAGGAGCTCAAGGAAAGTCAATATCCAAACAGACAATCTCAAAATGGATAGCCCACTGCATATGCTTTTGCTATTCCTTTCATGGCAAAACTGTACCTACAGGCATTAGAACTCATTCCACCAGGGCCACAGCCACCTCTGCAGCCTTCCTCAGAGGAGTTCCTACCAAGGATATTTTAGAAGCAGCCACTTGGAGTTCTGTGCATACCTTCTCTAAGCACTACAACCTACCATTATACTCCAAGTCTAGAGCAGGCTTTGCCACTGCAGCCTTGCAGGGCATTTTGGCTCCTCCTAGCTCCACCTAGTGCCTACCACCCCTTTCTTAGCTTTGGGATTCTACCCATCTGTTACGACTGCAGCTGTATGCACGATGAACATAGTACAGTTTTGTACCTACCATAAATGTAGATGTTCAAGTGCTAATACAGCTGCAGTCCAGGTTTCCCTCCCACCTTCCCCTCTAGGGGTATTCTTTTATGGTGTATTTGCTTGGAACTACTGGTTTTTGATTATATTGCATTGCATTATTACATTATTTTATGTATTGCCTTCCTTCTGGGGGCACCTGACATCTGGGGCAAGAAAGACTGAAGAAAATGGCATCTGCTGGTTCTTTTATACCCCTGCTCGCACTGACGTCAGGGAAGAAGCGGCGACAACTGACGCCGGACCTAGACTTTGGAATTCGGCCAACTGAGGACCCGCCTGACGGCAGGAGAACCCATCTGTTACGACTGCAGCTGTATTAGCACTCGAACATCTACATTTATGGTAGGTACAAAACTGTACTTTTCCCTATCTGGGTGGAGCATAGGAATTTGGATCCTTTTACGGCTCCTATTTCGGCAGTCCTCGACTTTCTATCCCATATTTTTCATCAAGGGTCTAGTTCTTCTACTGTTAAAGTTCATTTGGCAGCTATTTCCCACTTCCATGTTGGAAACAATTTTGGCCCCCTAGCTTCCTCTAAGATTTGCAAGACCTTCCTGAAAGGAACTTTCCTATTAAGACCCCCTGTTAAAGATGCAGTTCCTCCATTTGATTTAACCCTAGTTCTCCAGCCTCTGACTGGCTCCCCCTTTGAGCCTGCAGCTTTGGTCGACTTAAAGTATTTATCTTGGAAAACTGCCTTCCTGATTGCTATTACCTCAGCTAGAAGGATATCAGAGCTTCACGCTCTCTGCAGTAAGCCTCCATACATCATCTTTCATAAAGACAGGGTTTCCCTCGGGACTAATCCCTCCTTTCTGCCTAAAGTGGCTTCCGAAGCCAACATCAACCAATCCATCAATCTGCCTGTCTTCTTTCCTAATTACCAGAACAAAGGAGAGTATAAACTTCATTGTCTGGATGTACGTAGACCGTTGCGATTTTACTTAAACAGAAGATCAACTCTTTGTTTCATTTGCTAAGTCCTGTTTGGGTAAGCCGGTGACTAAAGTAACCTTAGCTAGATGGATTTTCCAATGCATCCTTCTCGCATACAGAAGCTCTGGTCGACCTGAGCCCCTGAGGGTTCGAGCTCACTCTACCCGTTCTGTGGCTACTTCTGCTGCCTTCTGGTCGAGGGTCTCTTTGGATGACATTTGTTCAGCAGGTACTTGGGCTTCCACTCATACTTTTATTACACATTATAAATTGGATCTAATATCCAGAGGACGCGCATCTTTTGGCTCTGCAGTGCTCCGGAATATCCTTCCATGAGGACCTCCCAAGTTGTTGGTAGCTGGGGACTCTGTCCCACAGGTTGCTGATCAAATGAAGTTAACTTCTTCAGATAATGAAGTTATGTACTCAACATAACGTTCCATCTAAGTAGGTAACTTCATTTGTCAGCAACCAACCCTCCCTCTATCCCCCTGACCTGTAGTTCGTCCTTATAGGATTATTGTGTTCCACTTCCCAGATGACATCAGGTTAGGATGTTCTGGTGGTTTTTCCTTTTGTTAGTGTAGTATTCTGTGATGCTATGGCAAACTCGATCTGAGGACTAGAGGGAGGTAGCAGGGTATTATGGGTAGGGGAGGAGCTTGGAGCTAGGATCTTTGGCTAGGAAAGCTGCCAGCTCGGATCTGAATCGGATCCAATACCCACAGGTTGCTTACAAATGAAGTTACCTACTCAGATGGAACGTTATGGTGAGTACATAACGTCTTTATTTATTGCATGCAGCTGAACAAGTGGGAAAACATACTTTGTAATGTGGTTTTGATTCATTAGAGGCATCTTGCAGAGCAGCAGTTACAGGTTCTGTCATTTGAAGGCATGCTTAGTTAAAAGAACAGACTTTACCTGATCATGTTAAAGCAAAATTATTGGATGCTCCTTTACAGCATGTTACTTTGTTTGGTGTTAAGGCAGAAGAGGTGTTAAAGAAAATGGAGGATAAAGCAAAATCAATGCAGACAGTAAAGGATTTCTTGCAGGTTCAGCCACCTAGATTTAGCAGGAACTGGCCTTCTAAAAATTGGTGCTTTCCAGTGTCAGACAGGCCACAAAGAGGCAGATACAGATGCCCAAGAGGCAGATCTCGGCCCCAAGGCTCATACAGACCTAAACAATAGGGTGCTTCAGCCCCCAAAGGCGGAGAAGACAAATCACAACCTTATAGGAAACGGTCCCAATGACTTTCCTCTACAAATACCAAGCACTTACCTTTTGGCAGTGCCCTTAGGGGGAAAACTAGCACTTTTCTCACAAAACTGGCACATGATCACCCAGGACAAATGGGTTCTGAATATTGTTTCTCACGGTTACAGGTTCCACTTTCACACCCTACCAAGGTCAAAAGGTATGCCAAACCTGCCACACAATCAATGGGCAGAGGCACAAAAACAAATTTCTGTTCTCATGGACATGAGGGCTATTCAAAAAGTACCACAGCAAGAGCAGGAGCAAGGATTTTACTCAAGACTTTTCTTGGTACCCAGAAAGGACAAAGCCTGGAGACCAATACTGGACCTGTCTATTCTAAATACTGTACTGGACGTTCCAAAATTCAGAATGTTGACACTGCAGCAACTTCTACCCATGCTGGCCAAGTAGGCTTGGCTAGTTACTTTGGACCTCAAAGAGGCATACCTGCATGTCCCAGTCAGACAATATTGCAGAAGATACCTCAGATTCATAGCTGGCTCAATGCATTACCAATTCTCTGCACTGCCCTTTGGCTTATCTACTGTGCCCACGGTCTTTACAAAATGCCTGGCACCAGTAATTGCATTTTGCAGACAAAAAGGAATTCAAATATATCCCTACTTGGACGACTGCCTTACTCAAGCAGAGAGCAAGGACATTCTGTTAAAGCATCTGGTGTTTGTAAAAAGATTATTAATTTGCCTAGGGTACACAGTAAACGAAAAGAAATCAAAACTAGTGCCCTCTCAAGAGATAACATTCCTGGGTACAAGCTTAAATACAACTGCTCAGATGGCTTATCTCATGCCAGACAAGCAAAGGCAACTGACTCATCACTTTCAAATGATGGCAACAAAGACCCTGCTACCTGCAAGAAAAATTCTGCAGGCTTTAGGCTATGTGGCATCCTGCTAATTCCATGTGCAAGACTGCATATGAGGAAGCTACAGTGGTATCTAAAAAGTGTTTGGACTCAACATTGCCACAGCCTGGAAACAATAATAACTTATTCCCTGCCAGCAACAGGAGTTTCGATGGTGGGCACTGGCATGTCATCACAACAAGGGACAGCCTTTCACTTTACCCGCGGCCAGGCAGACACTAACAACAGATGCATCGGATTACACCTGGGGGGGCACACATGGCAGGAAAATGTATTCAGGGCACGTGGCCAGTGGACCAAATGCATCTTCATATCAATCAAAAAGAGATGCTAGCTGTACAGAATGCCCTGACAGCCTTCAAGGATCTACTACATCCAGGACAACTATTGCTAAAGACAGACAATACTACAGTTATGTGGTACATAAACAAGCAAGGGGGCACACATTCCCACCCCCTCTACAGGCAAGCCATGACTTTGTGGAACACAGCACTGACCTATCAAGTACATCTGCAGGCACAATGCCTGCCAGGAAAGAGAAATACTCTGGCAGACTAACTAAGCAGAAACCTCATGGATCCTCACGAGTGGAAACTAAATTCACAGGTCTTCAGCATGATAACAAGGAAATGGGGGTGCCCAGACATAGATCTGTTTGCCTCACCTCACAACTGCCAACTACAGAGATTCTGCACAAGGACTTATCACCCTCAAGCATGGAAAGTGGATGCTTTATCATTCAGCTGGAAAACCCTAACAGTTTATGCCTTTCCGCCACTACCTGTCCTACCCAAGGTATTCTTAAAAGTCAGATAAGAGAAGCCAAAAAGGATTCTGATTGCCCCAGACTGGCCATGCCAGCACTGGTACCCAGTCCTAAAGAGCTTGTCTCAAGGCCTTGCCTGGACTTTACCTCAAATTCCTCATCTTCTGACTCAGCAAAACAATCAGATCCTGCACAGCCAACTCAGAACCTTAAATCTGGCTGCATGGCAAATAATATAGCCACTCAGAACACACCTCTCTCTAAAGCTGTTATGGATGTCATTTTGGAAGCCAGGAGGCCCAGCACCAGGAAATCTTATGCAGAAAAATGGAAGAGATTCTGTGCTTGGAACCAGGCACAAGGACTTGAACCATTTGTTCCAAATATTCCTCCGATTTTACAATACCTAACTGAGATGCTGGACAAAGGCCTATCCTTCTCATCAGTTAAGATCCATGCCTCTGCCATTTCAGCTCATTATAATATGGAACCTCCTATTTTTCTCACATCCACTGCTAAGACAGTACCTCAGAGGGGCAAAAAACATAAGACCCCCCAAGGAGAGCACCGATACCTACATGGGACCTCAACTTTGTCTTGGAAAAGCTCACACTGCCCCCTTTTGAGCCAGCCAATACAGCTGATATAAAATTCTTATCTTGGAAAACTGCTCTGCTCCTAGCAATAACTTCAGCAAGAAGAGTCTCAGAGTTACAGGCATTAATGGCAGTGGAACCTTTCATCATTTTTTCATCCAGACAGGGTCCCTCTCTAAGGACAAACCCAACATTTATGCCAAAGGTAGTATCCAGTGTGGCTCTTAACCAAGCCATTCATTTGCCAACTTTTTATCAAAATCCCCAGAATAAAGGGGGGAGAAACTTCTGCACTCTTTGGACATACACAAGCAGCTACATTTCTGCTTGGACAAAACAAAAGCTTTCAGAAATACTGAGCAACTGTTTGTAGCATATGCTGCAGGATCACAAGGAAAGGCTATTTCAAAGCAGACTATTTCAAAATGGATAGGGCACTGCATTCGTTTCTGCTATGCACAGCATGGCAAGTCAGTGCTTAAGAATATTAGGCCACATTCTACCAGGGCAGCAGCCACTTCAGCAGCCTTTCTCAGAGGAGTTCCAACCAAGGACATTTTGGAGGCTGCAACTTGGAGTTCAGTGTACACTTTTACCAAGCATTATCACTTACCTCTTTACTCTAAATCCAGAGCAGGCTTTGCCACTGCAGATGTCCTTCAAGGTTGCATCTGCAGTCATCACATATGGGTTGTCCTGCCTCAGGCAGCCCTTCGGTCGGCCGGATTCCAAAGTCTGGGTCCGGCGTCGGCTGATGTCGCCCCTTCCCCAACGTCACAGCACCTGGGGTATAAAAGCGTCAGCCGACGCCATCTTCCTCAGTCTTTCTTGCCGCGTGGTGCCCGAAGCAGAAGCAGTTCGCAAGTGCCGGTCGGCCAGCTCCTGTAAATTCGCTATCCAAAGACTTCAAAAGCTAAGTACCCCGTTGGGGACTCTTTCTTGCCTCAGCCGATGTCAGAAAAAGTTAATAATTGTTTAACTTGTGGGAAACAAATACCTCATAAGGATTTCCATTCTTATTGTCTTCCTTGCTTAGGCCCAGACCACGACGTCTCGGCCTGTTCTGCCTGCGCTTCCTTCAACCGACGCACTCTTAGACGTCGGTCGGAGTTCGCAGAAGAGTTTTTTGGGGATAGTTTTGCTTACAAAATGCAGTCGGAAACCCCGACATCACATTTAATTAAGAAACAGAAAGACAAGGACCGACACACGCGGGCCGCGGTTTCGGCTGAAACCGCGGTTAGGCCTACCGCGAGTGTCTCGGTCTCGGCTGATACCGAGTCCTTGGAACTTCCGAACCCTGAAATATTACAACCGACAGCCTCGGCCCCGGAGGCTCCTACCGAGTCGGTTACAGAATTGCCTTCCGAAACTGGTGTATTGGAATCTTCCGACACCATACCTTTAGACAAAGCTACACCAACACGTGGTGCAGCCAGGCCTCCTGCATCCATGTCTATTAAGGCCTTCACCAGGGCTAAAGCTGCAAAACACTCTAAAGCCATGCCTCCCAGAGTTATTCCTCAGGGACCTTCTTCTAGTTCACAGATTCTAACTTTAGCAGAGGACCTTATCTCCTTAATTAGGGGCTCTCAGCCTCATCCGGACAGGGGCTCCCAACCCCCTTTAGACAAAAGGCCCAGGATGGATCCTCCTGATCCCCTTTCCTCAGAGGAGGCCTCTGTTGGCTCGGATCACTCAGACTACCAGGAGGAGGCTTATTCGGCCTACGAGGATTCGGATGCAGAGGAATCTATTCCCTTGGCCTCCCCTCCTGAAGAGCTTTCCTTTGGGGAGACCCTTCACTCTATGAGAAAGCATTTCAAATGGCAGGGCCAGGAATATTCTGATTCCAGGAAAAGACTAAGAACTTTTCTCCATTTACCTCAGCATAGACCTTTGGCTATTCCTCCTGTTTTAAATGTGATTGATGATGTATACTCTGACTCTAGTATGACCCCTGACACTCTGCCTCCGGCCCCTGTTAAGCCCGATAGGTATTACAGAGTCCCGGACACACATAATTTTCTTTATAAGGCCCACTCTGCTGACCCTGAAACTATTTCACAGGGCCCTAAAGGGGTTGCAGCTGTTACTACTAAGAACCCACTCCCCTCTGCAAAGGAGTCCAGGGCATTAGAGATGGGGTAAAAAAGTGTATACTTCTGCCACTCTTGCTATGAGGACATTAAATTGTCAATTTCACATGATACAGTATCAAGAGTATTTGTTAGAAGAAATGCATAAGAAATTGTCTTCTTCTGAACCCCTTGACCGTAAAGCTCTTCAGGATCTGGTACATAACTCCCAGCAGGTTAGCAACCACTTCTTGCAGTGTGGTTATGATGCATTGGAAGCTTCATGTAGGTCAACAATGACAGGTGTTGTCATACGCAGGCATGCTTGGCTGAAGGAACAATCTCTGCCAGAACATGTTAAAGCTAAGCTTTTGGATGCTCCACTGGAAAAGCAAAAGTTATTTGGTTCCACTGCTCAAAATCTGTACAAACAGTTAAGGATTTTCTTCAAGTCCCAACCGCCTAGATTCAGCAGAAACTGGCCTTCCAAGAACTGGTCCTTTCCGGACACAGAAAGATTTAAAAGGGGCAGGAACAGGCGTGCCAGAGGTAGAGGGCAAGCTAGGGGCTCCTACAGAGGCCGTCAATGGCAACCTCCAATCCAGACAGGCAGTTCAGGACCTGCAACTGCTGCACAAGGACAAACTCAATGACTTTGCTTTGACTCCGCCAGCCAGGGCTCAGTTAGAAGCACCTTTGGGCGGAAAGCTTTCTTTCTTCTCAAGAAATTGGCACAACATTACAAGAGACAAATGGACACTCCAAATAATAGACAACGGGTACAGGTTCCATTTCCACACATTGCCAAAAAGAAAAGGCATGCCAGGTCTGCCACCAAATCAAAGGGCAGAGGCTTTGAAACAGATCTCAAACTTACTACAAATGAAAGCCATAGAAAAAGTTCCTATTTCAGAACAAGGCCAAGGATTTTACTCCAGACTATTCCTTGTTCCAAGAAAAGAGCATCAATGGAGACCAATTCTCGACTTGTCCGCACTGAATACTTCTCTCATTGTGCCAAAATTCAAGATGCTGACTCTACAGCAACTCCTTCCCATGCTGGGCAAGGGGTCTTGGCTGGTTACTCTAGACCTCAAGGAGGCATACCTGCATGTCCCTATCAGACAAAGTTGCAGAAGATACCTCAGATTTCTTGCAGGGTCAGAGCATTATCAATTCTCAGCATTGCCCTTTGGCTTATCTACTGCGCCCAGAGTATTCACGAAATGCCTGGCATCAGTAATAGCACACTGCAGACTCCAGGGGATTCAAATCTACCCATATCTGGATGACTGCCTTATACAAGCGGACAACCAACAAACTTTGATAAAGGACTTAAATTATGCCATCAATCTTCTACAGGCCTTGGGATATACAGTCAACATGCACAAATCAAGACTTGTTCCATCCCAAATAATAACCTTTCTGGGTGCAGATCTAGATAGAACCACCCAAATGGCTTATCTCACAGAAGAAAAACAAAGTCAACTACCGGATTACTTCAAGAATCTGACAAGACAAACCCAGCTGACTGCAAGGAAAATCCTGCAGGCCCTGGGTTACATGGCATCCTGTATTCTTTTGATACCACAAGCAAGGCTACATATGAGAAAGCTACAGTGGTACCTAAGGAGTTTATGGACTCGGCACAGTCACAGTTTGGAAACGTTAATCCCACTCATTCCATGCCTTCACAAGGAATTTCTGTGGTGGGCTCAGGCCAGCCAGTCCAACAGAGGGTTGCCCTTCACAAAGCCAAAAACCTCCCAAACTATTACAACAGATGCTTCAGACCTAGGTTGGGAAGCGCACATGGAGGGCAGAGGTACCCAAGGACAGTGGTCAGAAAAGGAGCTACGCATGCACATAAACCAAAAAGAAATGCTAGCAGTGATGCATGCAATCGATGCCTTCAAACTCTTTCTACATCAAGGCCATCTACTAATAAGGACAGACAACACCACAGTTATGTGGTACATAAACAAGCAAGGAGGTACCCATTCTTACCCTCTTTGCAGACTGGCAATGAATCTATGGGATCTTTCCTTGAAACTCAATATACAGCTACAAGCTCAGTTTGTGCCAGGGAAGGACAATACACTGGCGGACAGCTTAAGCAGAAATATCATGGATGCACACGAATGGATGCTGCACCCAGACATTTTTCAACAGATAACACAATCTTGGGGGAGCCCGGACATAGATCTGTTTGCATCCCCCCACAACCATCAACTGAAGAAATTCTGCTCAAGGACATACCACCCACAAGCGTGGAAAGTGGACGCCCTCTCGTTCAGTTGGAGAAATCTGACAGTGTATGCATTTCCTCCTATTCCATTAATGACCAAGGTGTTGCTGAAGATCAGGGCAGAGCAGCCAAAAGTGATTCTGATAGCTCCGGACTGGCCAAGACAGCACTGGTACCCACTGCTAAGGAGCATGTCATGTACGAAACCATGGCCCCTACCTCTATGGCCACTTCTACTGACACAGCACAGTTACAAAACTCTACATTCCAACCTGAAAACATTACAACTAACAGCGTGGAGAATACCTTGACTCCTCCTCAGGATAAGCTATCCCAGAGAGTGAAGAATATTATTATGGAAGCTCGCCGCCCTTCCACAAGGAAGGCATATTAAGCAAAATGGAAAAGATTTCTCATCTAGAACACCACAAAGGGCCTAGATGCGACAATGATGAACATGGCACATATCCTGGAATATTTGGCAGAAATGTTCCACAATGGGCTGTCTTACTCTTCTATTAAGATTCATGCTTCAGCAATTTCAGCTGAGTACAATACTGATCCACCTGTCTTTTCTCATCCTCTCCTAAGACAGTTTCTAAGAGGAATTAAAAACATCAAACCTCCTAGGAAACCACCTCTACCTGCTTGGGAACTTAACTACGTGTTGGAAAAACTAACACTGCCTCCATTTGAACCAGCAGCATCTGCAGATCTACAGTACCTTTCATGGAAGACTGCTTTCCTTCTGGCAATAACCTCAGCAAGAAGGGTTTCGGAATTGCAGGCCCTGATGACAGTTCAGCCATTTATTATTTTTCACCAGGACAGAGTTTCATTAAGAACTAATCCTACTTTTATACCAAAGGTGGTATCCAGGGTTTCATTGAATCAAGCCATTCACTTGCCTACCTTCTTCCCAAATCCACAAAACAAAGGGGAGAAACTGCTGTACACCCTGGACATTCACAGACAGTTACGCTACTACTTGGACAGAACTAAAGGTTTCAGGAAAACTGACCAGCTGCTGGTAGCATATGCTGCTGGTACTCAAGGAAAAGCAATTTCCAAACAGACAATTTCAAAATGGATAGGAAATTGCATCCGTTTTTGTTACTCATTTCATAGAAAGACTGTACCAGCTAACATTAGACCTCATTCTACGAGAGCCACAGCCACCTCCACAGCCTTCTTAAGAGGGGTGGCTACAAAAGACATTTTAGAAGGTGCCACATGGAGCTCCGTGCATACATTTAACAAGCATTACAATTTACCTTTATATTCCAGATCCAGAGCAGGCTTTGCTGCGGCTGTCCTGCAGGGTATCTTAGCTACACCATCCTTTTCATAGTACCTCCACCCCCAGATTGGCTGTGGTATTCTACCCATATGTGATGACTGCAGATGCATCCTTGAAGGACATAGTACAGTTTTGTACCTACCATAAATGTAGATGTCTGATAGGTATGCATCTGCAGTCAGGTTTACCCTCCCTCCTTCCCCTCTGTGGTATTCCTAGGGTGCTTACCTCTCTATTAGCTAGCTGGGGGGATCTATTGTGGTGTATTTGTTTTTACATATATACATATATTTTTGCAAATGTTTGGATTTTTTTATTGCTTATTTTCCAAATTTAGCCTTCCTAGAGGGCACCTGGCATCTGGGGCAAGAAAAACGGAGGAAGATGGCGTCGACTGACGCTTTTATACCCCAGGCGCTGTGACGTCGGGGAAGGGGTGACATCAGCCGACGCCAGACCCAGACTTTGGAATCCGGCCGACCGAAGGGCTGCCTGAGGCAGGACAAACCCATATGTGTGATGACTGCAGATGCATACCTATCGGACATCTACATTTATGGTAGGTACAAAACTGTACTTTCTGCAGGGCCTCTTAGCCACTCCGAATCCTATTTAGATCCAGCCGTCCTACCTCAGCTTTGGGATTCAACCCAAGTGTAATGACTGCAACAGTGAAACACGATGAACATAGTACTGTTGTGTACCTACCATAAATGTAGATGTTCGAGTGTATTCACTGTTGCAGTCCAGGTTACCTTCCCTCCATCCCCCTTTCTTTGCTGGGACTTATCTATACTTCTCTATCCTATACAACCTATGTGGTGTATTTGCTTGTAGATGAAGGTATTGTTTTATTTTAGTGTATGTTTTTATAAGCAATTTGTATTGCCTACCTTCTTGGGGGCACCTGACATCTGGGGCAAGAAAAACTGATGAAAATGGCGTCAGCTGCATCTTGTATACCCCTGACGCACTGACGTCAGGGAAGAGACGACAGCAACCGACGCCGGACCAGGACTTTGGAATTCAGGCCGACTGCGGGTAGCCTGCCAGCAGGATAACCCAAGTGTAATGACTGCAACAGTGAATACACTCTAACATCTACATTTATGGTAGGTACACAACTGTACTTCCTGAGGCAGTCTTTCTCCGGTCCAGGCTCCCTTCCTTCTTTGGGGGGGGCTGGCCTTCGAGGCTATGCAGAAGACCCTCTCTCTTGTAGAGACTCAGTTGGCACCTTCCCCCTCTGAAAAGGTACCCCCCTCTAGTTAGTAATTCCTCCTGCCTTTCCACTGGGACAGTGGGTGCTGAAGTCTCGGGTGTCATAGGCACTGCTACTGTCCTCTTCTGATACAACACCAGATTATCCCCCTGACAAGGCCCCTCAGAAAAAAGTGCAAGAGGGAAGCACTTGGATTCCCCACAGGAATTAATCACCGAGTACACAGATTTCGATAAGGGGAAGGGTCCCCGTGGTCACCTCCTGAAGATGTCTCATTTGGAGGCATCCTGGAAATTTTAAAACAGGGGTGACTGGAAGTCCCAAAACCTTTCCTGTGAGGAATCTGTTTACCCGCAGGCTTTCGGCACCCACCCAGCTGCATCTTTGGGTGACACCACCCACTGATGAACTCAGTTGATTTCTCAGTTGGTGTGGAAGGCTCCAGACACCATCGAGCCCATCCCCTAAAGACCTGATAAGATACGTTTTACTCCTCAGGATGAGCAGTTTTGGGCCAAGGGGTTAGCTGTAGATGCTATGGTCATAGCAGCCACCACTGAAAAGGAACTTGCTGAAGAGAGTTCCTCTGTCCATCTGCCCAGCAAGGAGTCTTGGGCGATTTACAGATTTGGGAAGAGAGTCTACGCTTAATCAACCTGTGCCATAAGGTCCTTGAATCTTTTAGCAAATTTAAATAGACTCCAGTGAGATCTAATTAACGAGTTGTCAAACACCCTGGTAGGAGCTGTAGCTGAGGGAGTCCAACAGAAAGTTGCTTCTCAGTTAGCCACCCTGGAGTCTGTGTCCAGTTTGTCCATGAGGCTGACCACTCGTACAGTTGAAGGGATGTCTAGAGCAGCGGGTACAGGTGTAGCCATAAGGAGACATGACTGGATGCACCTGTATGACTTTGCGGAATCATTCTAGTCTTTAGTCAATGCTCCTTTTGATGGAACTTTTTAGTTTGGCCCTAAAGTATAAGAGACTTTATCCAGGTGTGAGAAGAACGGTAAGACACTTTCTGCTGTGGGCATACATCCTGTCCCCCCCTCCCCAAAAGTAATTTTCTAGGAATCAGAGGACTGGTGGAAAAATGTGGTTTAAGGAATCATCCCAAGGGCCTTTTCAAGATGCACGTGGAGGGAGTTCCCCAAGGGCAGAGGGGGATATTAAAAACAGAAGACGCTACCCTCATGACAGAGGTGGTCCGGAAAACTTGGGCTTTAGGGATTCCTTTCCAGGGAAGCCCTTTCAGTATTCCTAAAGGGAGGCCTGCTTGTCTTCCTCTGGAAGCAGTCGGGGGATGCTTGTCCTTGCACCTAAACACCTGGCTAAACTTATCAGATTCTTCGGTGCAGTGGATTGTATCCAGAGGCTATCATTCCCTTTTCTCAACCTCCCTCCATACCTAAGAAAATCCCTGATGTTCCACCCAATCAGAGGGATTCAGCAGTGCAAGAAATTCAGAAACTGCTGGAAAAGAGAGTCATCCAAGAAGTTCCACCTGACCAAGAACAATATGGAACCAAAAAAGACAGGACTGGAGAGTCGTTTTGCAGGTTGGTGTACTGAACAAATCTGTTTGGCAAGCAAAGTTCCGTATGATCATGGTACAGTCTATTCTCCCATTTCTGAAGAAAGATGACTGGATGTGCTCAGTAGGCCTTCAGGATGCTTATTACAAGATGGACAAACACTCCAGAAAGCTCCTCAACTTCTGGCTGGGAGCCAGTCATTACCATTTAAAAGTACTGACCTTTAGACTCACTACAGCCCCCAGAGTGTTCACCAAATGCATGGCAATAAGTAGCAGTTAACTTGAGACTGCAAGGATTCAGAGTTTCGTACTTGGGCAACTGGCTTTTAATCACTTAGATCAAGCATCAGTTAATAGTAACCAGAGACTACACCCTCAACATCTGTGCCTACCTGGGGATTATGGTAAATCTAGAAAAGTCACATTTAATTAAATCACAGATTTTAGAGTTCATAGGGATAGTACTGATTACTCAACAATAGCATCCCTTCCTCCAGAACATCAGAGAATTTTGGTTCAAGTTCAGAAGTTAATACAAAGAAAAGGTTCCAGCTCGATTAGTCTTGGAAGCTCTAAGATCCATGGCATCTTTTATAACTTTATTACCACTAGCCAGGTTACATGTGAATTCTGCAGTGGCTACTAGCTTCACAGTGGTCTGCCCTTCACCACCCGCTGTCAGGCCAAGTCCTGATCGCCAACTGTTGCAAAATGGATCTTCTTTGGTGGATACATTCCGAACAAATTCTTCACGGTTGTCCCTTTGTTTTTCTAGAACCCACGGCCATAGTGACCACAGATGCCTCCCAGATTGGGGGGGGGGCATTATCTGGGCAAGACTGTCCAAGGCACTTGATCCCTATTAGAGGCCAACTTGCACATCAGTGTCCTGGAGTAAGAGTGGTGCTTCCTGTTTTATAGGCCTTTCAGACAGCCCTTCCTCAGGGGACTACTGCAGTTCAAACAGACTATGTCAGTAGTTTGTTACTTTAATGATGGTTAAGAAGGACATTCTTTTCTTCTCATAGACTTTGTAAATCGTTCCTAAGAGACACTCATTTGTTAAAAACTCCGTTCAAAGATCTCCTCCTTGGCACCTGAACTTAGTACTACAGGCAGTAATACATTCCCCCTTTGAACCCTCTTGTGATCTGAAGTTTTTAATCTTGGAAGAGATTGTTTTTGGTAGCCATTAGTTCCTCCAGGAGGATTTCAGGGATCCAGGCTTTATCCTCTGAACCTCCTTACCTAATTTT
>NC_056737.1:1406856667-1406859167 GCF_019279795.1 Protopterus annectens
ATGTTCCGACAATTTGTAGCAAGAAATATTCCATACTAGTCCTCCTGGCCCCACATTTTCTTTCAAGTTTGAGTAGTTTGTGGCACCGGTGGCTCCTTCCGTTTGTATCCTCGATAATTTTTTTTGTCCATAGAACCTCTTCTCTCTGAACGAATACGAAGTGGTAGAGCAGGAAAATCCTGTTCGGTGTTATTCAATTGAATTTTTTGTCGCACAGATTCATCCCTTGCTGGTTCATTATGTGGGGATTTTATGGAATTACTACCGGAGGTTTCTCCCATAGGTGTAGAGTAAGTAGAATTTGGGGCTATAGGCGACACTCTACTTCCTTCCACTCTCTGCATAGGTAAAGCCTCGCTTCCAACATTTGAGCTTGATAGCTCATTACTTCTATTAACAGAAGCAGGATTTACTTGTTGCATACGCACCTGAGAATCAGAATTATTGACAGTGGAGCGTTTGGTTTAATTTTCCTCTCGGTTGCGTAGGGATTACTTCCTACGCCGATAGTTATGGCGCGATGCGTATTCATTGAAATTGGAGTTATTATTTATACTATTAGTTTGCGTTGTCTTCGGCCAAGTAAAGACTTGTTCATGTTCAAAATCATACAAGTCTCTCACTAATTTCTTTTTCTTCTGCTCCAACAATCTATTTTCATATTTGGAGACTTTCTCAATTAAATCATTAATAAACAAGTCAGTAGGGTCGGCAGCATGCAAGCTAATGAGTTAATCTTGTCGTCGCAGCAACTCATTAGAAATTGTAGTCTCAATGGGCATAAAGAACTCTGTAAGCAATTTTATATATGCATTACTAGTATTTAAATTAATTTGTTGCCATTTTGCTAATAGTTCAGTATCATCTTTAGATTCAGACTTCTAGATGGTGTCTCTGGCACTGTAAACGTTTAAACTTATAAAAATCATTCTCCAAGTCCCTTTTCAGGGCACGTATCTGTATATCATCTAAGTTAGTATTCGATACCTGTTGTTCAAGCCTCGGAAGTTCTATACACAGTAAAGGGTTGGGAGCTTCCGACAAAGCCCCTTTCAGTCTTGAATTAGAATCCAATTCAATTTGAGCCCTAGACATGCTCACTGCTGCTGCTTCCATAACCCCGAACATGAGGTATCTCTACTTAATAGAGGTTTGACTTTTATACCTAGTGCTTCGGCTGATATTAGTGACACTATTATTGCACTTAGATTATTTACTCGCAATGTGGTGTTGAAACTGTTATACAACGATCGATTAGTTTCTGTTGAAAGTGACAATCATAAAATTTTTAAGAAGAAAAGTGTTTTTCTTCCCCAATTGCCCTATAATGTTGAATGTTTTTTAAAAGCTTGTGAAAATTATTTTTATGATAATAGTTTATACATCCAACAGAAAGTATTTAATCTCAACAAACAGGAAAAATCAGTATTAGATAATTTAATGAGGAATGATAACATTGTTATTAGGCCCTCCGATAAAGGAGGCCCGGTAGTCATTATGAATGCACATTATTACTATGACAGTATGTTAGAGATGTTACATGACGATATAGTTTATAAAATATTATCGGTAGATGATATATATGAGATGCAGCGAAATATACAGAGCATGCTATATGAATGTTTACGTATGGGACTTTAAGAATTTCTTGACTATTGTATGGTGGAGTTTCCTTTGATACCTAGGCTTCATGGCCTCCCCAAGATTCACAAAAATCCTACCTGTCCAAAGTTCAGACCCCTAGTTTCTGGTTCAAATTGGCTAACTGAACCTTTTTCGATCTTTTTGGATACAGAACTTAAAGGTATTCCGAATAATTTTTCGTATGTATTAAAGGACACGGAACAATTTCTGACTAGTTTATTTGAAGCTACCAGATCTTTAAGTAACGTTAACAACATAGTATTAGTTACTTTAGATGTAACTTCATTATTTACTTCTATTCCCAGTAATGAAGGGATTAATATGGTAAGGAAACTTATGATAGAGTGTGGTAATGTTGTAAGTAAGCTGATTTTTTATGTATGCTTTTAGAAATAGTTCTGGATAATAATATATTTCTATTTAAAGAAGTATGCTACAAGCAAAATACAGGCGTAGCGATGGATACCAGCTGCGCAAACACATATGCAAATTTGGTAATGGCAGCTTGGGAAATAGAGTATGTATTACATGTGCAACAAGTTAATTACTGTAGGAGATTTGTTGATGATTTATTTATTTTGTGGCAAGGGGATGAGAATTCACTATTGGAATTCTTTAATATGATCAATAATAGCATTGATTTTTTAAAATTTACTTTAAAACACTCTAAAGTTAGTTAAGAATTCCTAGATGTCACTGTTTGTATTAAGAATGGGTCTTTTACTACGGCTATATACAGGAAACCTTGCTATCAACCACATTTTTTACATAGAACTAGTATGCATAATCCAAGAATATTTTATAACATAATTAAAGGACAAACAACGAGACTTTCACGGTTATGCTGTGATGATGA